>NW_010140570.1:6997-8481 GCF_000699245.1 Pterocles gutturalis | reverse complement strand
TTATTACAAGATGCAATAGTGGGAAATTCCCTGCTTCAAAATCAGTCACCGGAGTTTCACTTTCCCCCAAAAAATGAATGGCTGTTCAGCAACAACTATAATTTCTCTTTAAGAAAAGGCAAAGATTAGGCTAATCAGAACCAAATACCAAAGTCTTCCTTATTGCCAGCAGCAGGAAAGGAAGCTGGGAAGATAAGAGGGCGAGAAAGTGTCAAGTCTTGTGCTGTGTCAATTAGAAAAGCAGTTTGCCTTGCACCACATCCCCTCCCCAGTAAAGCTCAGCAGTCACCCGGAAGGCAAGGAAAAAGGATGAAAGAGCCACATCCAGCTTGCCATCACCACTTTCCTTTCAGCACAGTAATCTCTGAAAATGTAAATCGGCAAATGGGCGAAAGGCGATTTGTGTTGCTTAGACACCGGCGGAGAGGGGAGAAGCGCTACGCTAGCATGCGGGGTGGCAGAAGGGAAGGAAAAGCCTGGATGCTCACAGGGTGGGAGGAGGCAGAAAACCCCCCAAACTGGTGCTGGGTGGTAGACAAGCTTTAAACAGAACCCTAACAAATTTGCTGTCTGCCGCAGGCTGCTGCCTACACCCCCCCACTACGCTTCCAGCAGCGGCTTCAGAGTCCTTCCGAAAATATAAACCATTAAGCTCCTGTTTGTGTAAGTGTCTTAGAGGGGATGAAGGGGCAGGAACAAGCTGCACAGGGCATCACAGAGCACAGGCAGTGATTTCTGTGCTGGCTCCAAAGTCATCCCTGCTGCCAGTGACATCTGCCGGGTGCCCCCAACGGAGCCGAAATGCAGGGGCTGAGCCAGGTGACGCCAGCAGCCCCATCCTGCCAGCCACCCGGAGCGGGTCCGTGCCACTGGCCAGCCCGTGAGGATGCCCCAAAGCTCCCCCCAGGAGGGAAAACACCCCCGGAAGGGCAAAAAAAATTCCCCAAACCCTGCAAAACCCATCTCAGCACAGATAGGGGAGAGCAGAGGGAAATGCCATTGCTAAGCAGAGCTGTACGAGGAGGGAGAGCTGGGGAGGAGGAGGAGTATCTCGACAACAACGGCATCTCTTCACGGGGAAGTTTCTGAATGAGATGGGGGAACTTCCCTGGTTTCCCTCCTGGCAGATAGAGCCCCTCAGAGCTGTACTCCAGCCACAGCGAGGGCATCTGGAAATGACAAATTTTTTAAAAAATTTTTCTTAAGCAGAGCTGTCACTGCTCAAACCGCTTTTCTGCAGCCTCTGCTCTTCAGAGGAGTGTTTTATAGTCTGATGCAAGCAAAGGCAGGGACGTTCCGGCTCAGCAGCAAATTCCAGCTCCCCCCACACCGCAACTCATCATCCAGAGAAGGGGCAGATCTGACAGGTCCCAGCGGCAGTAACGCTGCCGACAGCCAGCATCCCCGTTTCGGTACTCCTCTCCTTCCAGTCCTCTCCCCGAGCTCTTACACCACACACCCCACATGCAAACACCTGGAAAATC
>NW_010140570.1:0-6942 GCF_000699245.1 Pterocles gutturalis | reverse complement strand
GCCCCTGCTGAGCACCGCTCCCCCCCTCCCACGCCCCAACACATGCGCACCCTCCTTCCTTTCTTTTAATTTCTTCTTTTGCTCAGCAGTTTGGGAATGCAGAGCCCGTAAAATGGCTACAAAGGGATCAATGGTTTCAAGGACAGGGAGTAAAGGAGGAGTCAGGAGATAGGACGGAGGCTTATTTCCCCATCAAAGTACTGCAATAAGAGGAAAAGAGAAAGACATAGCTACCTGAACTCACCATTCCTGAGCCATCCCTTAGCCACTGCATCTTGCTTCTGATGATGTCCTTATTATCAGGGAGGGGAAGAAAAAAAAAAAAATCCCTACTGCCTGGCGAGCAGGAAAAAAAAAAAAAAGAAGCCCCCCGCCCCCACCCCAGCCTGGAGCTTTCAGTCAGACATCCCTCAGCCCGGCAATCCCGTGCCTGTCAAGAGCACGTTACCAGCAGCCTCCTCACTACCTGGGATTGTAGTTATTTATTTCAGTCACAGACCGAGGGATTTGAGAGGAGGGGGATGTCCTTTTTCTCCCTTGCCGTGCTTTGAAACTCTGCAGGAAGGGAGGGGAAGGGAGGAAGGGGGCACCTACAAGAACTTGAGGAGGTTCCCCACAAGCACCCAGCACCCCTGCCCTCCTCCCAGCAGCCGGCCACCCTCGCCCCCGGCGCTGTGGGACTCCCAGATCTGCAAAGCCAGCACATGCCTCCACGCTCAGCAAGGGGCTGGGGATTTTGCTGACATTCGAAGGGCAGCAAGGTCTCACTCTGCTCTCCGCATGCAGGATACGTCCCCGCTGAAACAAAACCTCCCAGCCCAGAAAAGTGCTGCACCTGCCCAGGGTCAGCCTCCCCCCCGCACCCATGCTCAAGGTTTAAATCCCCTGCCCGCTCCCCTTGCTTTTTCCTGACTTTCTGGTCAAAGCAAGGAAACGACAGCCCCCTGCATAGTCTAGAAAAAGCAAAAACACTCATAAAGCGTTCAGCATCAATCCGGCCACCCACCACGCCGGGGTAGATGAGATCAGTCTGTCTGGCGCTGGTTCTGGTTAGAAGAGGCGGTGGTAGCATATGGGATGTGCACAGCCAACTGGAAACACGACTGAATCCTCTCGATTCCTCCAGCGGGGACACGTACGTCGACATGGTTCTCCCCATTTTACGGAGGAGACATGGAGACCAAACGGACTTGGCCAAGGCTGCTCAAAGAGGCTGTTCCGCTGCCGTCACAGCCCTCTGCCACCCTCCCGGAGCTGACTGCCCGCAGGAAGGGGAAGCCCGTCACAAGGACTGGCACACACCTGCATACAGGCAAAATGCCCCACCGATATTCCCGATATCTTCTCTTTGGCAGCTGATGAACTCTGCAACTAGCTTCAGAGGCGGGAGAGCGCAAGCACAAACTGTGGAGACAAGGTGGGAAACGGCTGCCAGCCTGCTCTGGGTACAGAAGCGCACAGCCAGGATATACATACACCGGGTACGCTGGATACACTGGATCCATAGACAGGATATATGGCAAAACCTGTAGAGAAGCTACAATCTCCTCTGTGACATTTGCAGAGGATTTAGGGGTGTGTCTGAAGGGGGATTATTGCATGTACTCCTGCCTCAAGGGCAGAAGGGCATTTCAATCTCCTGGTCCTGACCTCCGGAGGAGTCAACATTTTTCCTGCAGCTGGAGATTTTACAACACACAGCTCCTCGTGACTGCTGCTTTCTGCTAGTCCTGCGCCATTTTTTTTGGACCAGAGCCTAGGTGTCTTCACTTGTTTATTTAAATAGGACAGAACAAAAGTACAGGCAAGAGCGAAGGGATGCTGCCCAGCATCTTCACATCCCTTGGGCCCCACGCAGCCCGCTCTAGTTACATCAAGCCACATTCCATCACCCTTTACGTAGGCACTGACAGCCGTCATTATTCCCAGAGATGGCTGACAAAGCAAGAGTCAGGAGGCAAACGCTTACAGACGTCCAAGCACTGGAATTCTGCCTAAGTTTCCTACGTTAAGTGACAGAAACCTCAGGTAAGTTATTTACATCCAAAGGAGGACTCTGGTCTGAAAAACCCATCTCTGGAACCGGTTCTGGAACATGTGCCCTGTCAGTGTGGGTCTGCTCCCCACCCTCCTCACCAGGAGAGCCCACGTCTTGTGCAGCCCTGGGTTTCACACAACTCAAAGGTCCATCGTCTGCTCGGGATGTCAGTCAGATCCAGTGCAACTTCACCAACTGACCAAAAGCCGGAGGGACTGGGGAGGGCAGGGACAGAAGAACTGACAGACGGACACCCTGAATCCATGGGCATTGCTTCCCTCAGAAAACTGGACTAAAAAATGAAAGCAATGATCAGGTTATCTGTCATCGAAGGGTAGATGTTTCTCCTACACAGACATATTAAATGAGAGCTCTGCATTACTGCCAAGTACACACACAAATAATACAAGACAGACCCTCCTAAGCACAGGCTCACATTTAAACCATGCACTGCATCATCCCAGTAACTCCACTAATTTCAGCCAAAGTTACACCCCCCTTAACCTTGGCAGTGCAAATTGAGGGAGAGGGTGTCGGGCATATCCCACCCTCTTGCTCTAATTGCTGAAGTGGATCTGGAGGAGGGGGAGGACAATTTTTCTTGAGGCTTGTAATGCACAAGCAGAAATTATACCAATTTCTCTCCTCCTGCTGTCAGGGGTTGATTAGGCCTGTCAATACGGCCAATACACCGCTGTTTCACTTGCTATCCCTTGTTTACGCTAAGCTGATTTGAGAAGTAAACCAGAGGTTGCCAGGTTAATTCTTGCTCCCTGCCAAGGTGACAAAAGGCAACAAGGACCAGAGATTAGCCAAATCCCTGAATCAGCGTCAGTCCGCACACAAATCCAGCCTTGCCCAGGTCAGTGGGGCAGTGATTCTCTCTGGCACGTGCAATCTCAGAGAGAACTCAGCTGCACTTCCCCTGCCAAGAAAACGCACCTCTGTTGCCTCGCTCTCTGTGCAAAGCGCTTTGCAGCCAGCCAGCGGGCAGGGGACCAAACCCAGAGCCCCTGCCAGAGCAGAGGGTGCTACGGGAAGAGCCACCTGCGAGCTCCTCCACTGGAACAACCCCACAGCAGAGGAAAATACCTGCCTTTTGGGAGGGCACCACACCCTGGCTCCTCTGCCAGGCGTTCGAATGCTGTGGGCACCGCACTGGTAGTAAAATCCATATTGCCCAAGGGGAAACAGAGACAACTTCCAGCACGTAGTACCTGGGCACAGCGTTTGCACTGCCACCTCCTCCCTGTGATTCAGATTATTAAAAAATGTGATTTCTTCTACCAGTGATAACGAATAATTCCATATTGCTTCAAATAATTTGAGGAAATCCCTCTACTTCTAGAAAGGCACTGAAGACATAGGCAACAGAAGAAGGTCCTTCCCCGCCATTCCCTTGGCTGTGAAAGGTGGAGATGTGTCACAGCCAGGCATCCGCACTTTCAGCGTAATTCTGAAGAGGTTCACATCACGCCAGCGCTGCCATGGAGTCCCCGGGGGTAACTCACACACCTGAGACCACACAAAGCAGCACCACGTCCCGCTGGGGAGGCAGGGAATGGACGTTGCTTAGGTGAGCAGAGCGGGTCCTTGGTTATTCTGGAATGATCCCCCAAAGTCCCCTGTAAGACCTCATCTATTTCTCACGGGTAACACAACGCCCCATTCATTCTCAGCAGAGCTATGCTCTGGTCACATTTTACCTGTCAAGTCTCTTACCCTACAGAATAAGGACCAAAACCAGCTGGTGTGTTTCAGCCTCAGCCGCTTCTGGATCCCTGTTGGCTGCACAATTCCTTCCACCACACTCTTGGTCTGGATCAACCAACTTTTGGGATAATCCATCCTCTTAGTCTACATCCGTACAGACCAATAAAACTCCCTGCAGCACGGAGCATCCTTCCAACCCCCCCGGAGGAATATGGGAAACTGCTCCCAGCGCCCCGCTGGCTCACGCTTTCAGGCTCAGCCCTGACCGTCTGCACAGCCAAGCCCGCGCCCTCGTTTGGGCTGCAGCAGCAGGCAGAGCGCAGCCCCCAACTTGGACCTCCAACCCGAGGGGCCATCCCACACGCCTTCAAATGCAGCAGCTGGCTACAGGCAAGCTAACGCCAAGCCACAGGTACATGGTCCCTTTGACAGTCCAGCCCAAGGTGGGGGGCTGGTGCTGACTGCCAAGTGACCGATATCCATAACGTGCAATAACCTGCAGGTTAACCTGCAAACTGCTCGGCAGCAGGAGTGGTGACTCACTGAAGGACTATAATTATTAGATTAATGCTGCTTTTCCATCTGTAACTTTTTTCT
This sequence comes from Pterocles gutturalis, assembly GCF_000699245.1. NCBI lineage: Eukaryota > Metazoa > Chordata > Aves > Pterocliformes > Pteroclidae > Pterocles > Pterocles gutturalis. The sequence continues at coordinate 2,594 of NW_010140570.1, read as the reverse complement.
CCTAAGTGCTTGCAGCTGGAGAGCGATTCAAAAGCAAAGCACATTGGTGTGAGGAGGACACGATCACATCGCACTGCTGCAAAGGCAAAAAGCAATCTCCATCCTTGTACCTCATCCAGTACGTTTGGAGTCATGTGAGTGACTCACCTGAGACTTTACCAACACTCCCACTGCAATCCGCTGTCCAACCCAACATATCGCTCTCCCCCCATTATTTACTCTCATGCTGTGGCACTGCAGGGCAGCTTTTGGGAGCAGATCCCTAGTTTGAGACAGATCCAAAACACAACACTGGGATCCCAAACGTGATGGGTAATTTTCTTGCAACCTGCGAGAGCAGTAAAGGAAGCAGAGCAGCGTTACAGGATTTTACCTGCTTCCAATCTTTTTTTCTTCACTATATTACCACATCACTACTGAATCCCACCATGAGAATAATGCTGTAAACCACTCTCTGGATGGGGAAATGCTTTCCGAGACGCTTCTCTCCCTCCCCTGCTGCTGCCTTCACAAGGGGATTTCCCATCCTTTGCTTTTCAGCCACTCTCTCGCCTCCCCACTACAAGGTGGGCTGCAGGCACTGGAGGACATCCCCCAGCACACACCTCCCCATCGAAATTCCAGCCCTGAACTGCCTCATCCGAGCAGGAACCTGACAGTGCCCTTTGGAGAGCCCTGTCCCACAACGGTTATTTCATTGCTGCGGAAAGCAGATGTTCTTTATTACGTATTAGAGAGCACAGATACATCCGTGCAGCCATTGTCTCTACTGAACTGCAAAGGAAAGGCACCAAATCCTACAGGTTAATTAGTAAGGAAGGAGGAAATTTGTCTAACCTCTACTAGGAATTACCCAGCCTGGCTTTATAAACCCATCAGCCACGCTACACAGCTGTGAGACACGTACCTTCCTCCAGGAAAAACCCCAAACCCCCTGGAATACTTTCCTAATGGCCCAGTGCCTCTCAGATTAGTACAGCAATAACGCAGTGCCTCAGGCTCTTGCAAAGCATTATTATTATTTATGGTACATTACAAGGTATTTTGTTTGTTCTTTAATGGGAGATGACATATCCAGAAGCCTCAGATACAAGTGTCCTCCTGAACTAACGCTGACACTAAAACAGTTTTAGTCATAAATTACAGGACTTGAACAAGTGCACAAAAATCATTTGCTCTGATGTAAGCAATCGGGAACTTGCTGTTTACCACACAGGGAAAAAGATTATTATCTCCCTCTTGCAGCTGCAAACCAGGGCACAAGGTCTTCCCCCCGGCTTGCCCAAGGGTACATGGCAAAACAGCGGCAGGGACAGACAGGGGAGCCCAAGGCTCGCTCTGCTCCAAACCACCTCTCCAGTCCAGATCAGCTACATCTACCTACACTCCATATGCTGGCACAAACCAGAGTTACACCTAATTCAATTATGCATGTTAGGCACTATTAATTATTCGGTATATTTCTATTCAGCACTCACAGTGCAGACACCCGTCCAGCTCCGGGCAGCAGTGCCCGTCACACATGGCTTGGCAAAGGAGGGAAATGATGGGACGGGCCACGGCCACGCTGGCCACAGACTGCTCAAAGGCCGTTCTGTTTGATTTTCCTAACAAAATGACAGCTCTGATTTTTGAGAGGATGCAAACAAACTATAACTTTTATGAAAGCCTTAGATGAAAACCACAGTTTAGAAATCTGTTTTTAAAAAGCTTTTTTTTTTAATAAAGCAAGCTGCTCAGTTCACAGCACAAAATCTCGCACAGACGTTCCTCCCAGCCCTCTCCACGCTGTCCTGCGGGACGGCCGGGGCGAGCCACAGCCCAGCCTGTGGGAAGGCAGCAAAAGACGCAAGTCCTGTACCTGCCTCCCTTCCAGAACTGCTCCTTTGCCAAGCGGCCTCCACGGTTTGCATCTTGTTTACTATTCCCTTTTCCTTGTCACCCCCGTCTGACTGACAAGACGACTCATGCCTCAGCCTATTTGATTTGCTAATATCTTGCAACTTTTTCCAAGAGTGGCATTTTTAAAACTCCCACACCTGCTTTAATTAAATCATGGCAGTCTGTTGCCAAGGAACACGCTCTGTTGCTAAGACCTCTACTTTAGAGGCGAAAATTAATAACCTGCAGTCAAATTAAACTCTTAGGGTGATGAGGAAAGCACCCCAGCTCAGATCCCTGAGCCCGCTGAAAGTCTCTCCAGTATCCAAGTCCTCTTGATGTCCATCTGTTACTAGCACTGCCCTTGTTCTGCTTATTCAGGGAAAATACTATGGAAACTTTAAAAAGGAATAAAACTCAAGTTGAAAAATAAAGGGTTTTACAAGTAGCACAACACTCATATAAATTCATGTTGCTTGTGTACTTACAGAGAGATCTGCAGCCAAAAAATATTTTTTTTAAAGGAAACTAGAGGTTAATATTAGTATCCACAAGAAGATCTACAGGGAAACAATAGATGCTCCCCCAGGTCATGCATTTTAAGGTCAACTGGGACTAGCCAAGCCATATACCCTGCAACCGCGCTCCTCCCTCTCGCCTGGAGGGATGTTCCTTTGCAGGACCTGGGGACAGAGCCTCCAGGGCCCACAGCA
>NW_010140569.1:0-36925 GCF_000699245.1 Pterocles gutturalis | reverse complement strand
GTATATAGGTGAGGACCCCCAGAAGATTGCTCTTTTTGGTTCCAAGGCCCTTTCGGTTTCAAATCTCTCTTCTAGGGGATCATTAGCTGGGGCCAGGTGGGCCTTTCCCCCCCCACTCCGGTCAGCTCTCGGTCTGGAATGTTCAGTTATCTCCATTCAGTGAGTTTCGGGACCCTCCCCCCTCCTCTGGGAGGTTTCAGGACCCCTCCCTGCTCTGGGGTCGAGTCCCCGTGTTCCAGGATTGTTAGCCGGGAACAGGCTGAGCCTTTGGTCATTGGGGGGGGCAGTATTACTGTGTATCACTCATTTGTATATTTGTATATTGTATTATTTTCAATGTTATTGTAGTTTAGTTATTAAATTGTCCTTATTTCAACCCATGAGTCCTTTTTCCATTTACCCCTTTAATTCTCTCCCCTATCCTTAGATGGGGGCGGGAATTGTGTGAGCGGGTGTGTGGTTTGGCCCCCAGCCAAGGGCTAACCCATCACAATAACATTATTTAAGGTTTACATCACTTTAAGGATAGGATGGGATGAGATGTGATGTGATGGGATGGAACGGGATACAAAAGTAGGTAGAAAAAAGAATGGGAAGAGATACTTAAAAAAAATCTCTCACCTATAGCTAAATCCCACCCTGGCCATTTTGTGGAAGTTGCTAAATTCTGTACTTACTGTTACAGGGTAGAGGGGAAGAAAACTAAAACATGTGGGTCAGACACTGTGTCAGAAACAGGTCTCCAGTTAGGAGTAACTGCAAATCACTCCTCAGAGGCTGTAGTCCCGTCACTACACTTCTCTGGCTATTGCAAAGACTTTAGTTTCTACTGCTTCTAGTAGCTCTAGCTCTTGCATTCTCATTGTAGTGCAATGCCATAGCAGGGCTAGAGACTAACAAAAGTTTTCATGACAGATTAAACGCATATAACTGACATTTATTATTGTTATCATATTTTCCTATGGCAGTCACCAGTCAGGGCCTGGGGCTACTGTGGTATAATCTGAATAGGCATAAGGCAAAAGTTGGCCAGGGACCTTTTGTTGAAAATACAGTTTTGATTAAGACTATTTAATACTTAAATATTATTTAGAGGCAGAAGAATTAGGTTTAAACCAGCAAGTCTTGCACATGCTCAAGCAAAGTTAAAAACAGAGAGTTCTCACTGCAAAACTGAAATCTCCTCCTGTGACATGAATGTCACACCACAAGACAGCAGAGCAAGAAAACACACATTTAAAATCTTTTGTGAAAAGAAATGTCTTTTCATTAAACAGGTTACATAAAGAGCAAAACTGAAGAGCTGTAATGATTTATTTTATCTCTAAGACTCTTAATGCAGAATCTTAGACCCATTGATTCAGTAAATCATATATATAAATTGAAGCTCTTTCAGTGTTTTCCTGAATTCTGTTTACATTCACTACACATATATGTGCTTTATTCTTCATAATCTATAATCTCTCTTTTACTGAGATTACAGGAAAATGAAGTTCCAACGTTGTGCTTTCTGGCACTCACTCTGTTAGGTATAAAAATGTCTGTGCCATAAGAAATTTATCATTATTATGATTTCGCCAAGAGAGAAAACACTATCATGGGAAAATCTATCACCTAGAGCTGCCCTGAAACTGCAAATTTTGTACCATGACTTTGAACTGAAGCCTAATTTCCATAAATATTATGACTACCTAGGTCAGGCATAATTTCTAACACACTGTGATCTGGAGATAGTTCATGAGATGCAATAGTGGCAACCATGGACCACTCTTTGTGTGTGTGTGTGTGCGCGCACGCGTGTGTGTGTGGTATGTATGTTATGTGTGTTTGCATGTATGTTGGTGAGGCAAAGCCACCTGAGTCACAATGACCCTCCTCTTAACTGAGCTATGGTGTGTGCACCACTATACAGGATGACATACCACACCAGATAGGGTAGTTATCCTTTTGGAGCAAAAGCAGCCAGGCTGTTCCTATGGGCCTCAATATGCATTGTAAACCTTCAGCAGGGTCATTCGGTCGTGCTTGGACGGTTAGCCCATGTTGAAGGCCATCCTACTGTTTTCATGTCAATTATAGCTAGCATGCCTGCCCTTCTGGTTAGAGCCCTTACAGTAATTCTTCCATTTGGTACACCGCAAAAATAGAATCTGCTTTTCCAAGCGCTGATTCTCTGGAGAAATTCTCACTCTTGCATTTTCCCACTGAAACCATCAGGTCTATTCTCATGACTTGAAGGTCACACCAAAAGACTGAGGCAACAGGATTCTTTTAATATCTAATATTTTAGAAGGCACTCAGAACACTGCAAGATCACTGCTGAAATTATGTTTGCAAGGGAACTACTGCATGTAGTGGGGACTAACAAATCCAGTGAAGGAGATAAACATACAGAAGGGAAGACAAAAACAAGTATCTCCTAAGGCACAATTAGAACTACACAAAGGCAGATGACAGTCCCTTGAACTTGTGTCCTTGCTAATCAACTGCATTCTAAGTGATATAATTGTCTGGCTGCAAATCAGAAAACAGTAGATGGTAGCTGCCAAGGTTTGTTGTTTTAATGGAAAAACACTGTAAAGAGATTTCAAATGGTGGCACACTGTACAGTTTCCTTTTGTACAGAGTCGCTTTGTGAACATCTTGCAAAAGATAGCAACACATTTCAGCTTTGAGTCAGAACACTGGGAGAAATGCCAGGCTAGCCCAAACTGATTTGGTTGCCTACACCACTTCCAGCAGATGTCTTAACAGTGTAGGTGCTGCTAAGATGAATATGAAGAATGGAATGTGATAAGAATACACACTAGTGAACAGGAAAACGGCCCATTCCATATATACACATAAAACTACATTAAAAAAAAGAATTTTCAAAGGACATTACTAGGATTTCCAACGGTATCACTAAACTGACAGCCCTCTTTCTTTTTTTTTTATAGTGAAGACCAACACCTTTTTTTGTGCTCTCTTTTCTTGAAATAACGTAACAATTTTGCTATACTCCCCATCGTCCATCGACACTTGCATTCTACTATGAACTCACAGCACAGATTACTATTGCCTGTACCACAGCGTCAAGCACCTTAGCTAGCAAAGCAGCTGTTGCACTGGCCCACAAGAAAGGCATACATGAACTGCTTAGAATAACTCTGAGGACCAGATACAGTTAAATTCAGCTGTAATTATTCCTCACCTCCAAAAGACTGTGGCATTTCTTTCAAGGAGACTCTGGCAACGGGCCACGGGGAAGCTCTGCAGTGGGAAAGATGCCCTCCATCCCCACTGCCCTTATGGTGACTTTGGTACCTCCCAAGGGTAAGCAAGGTTGCTGCAGGTCTCCTGGTGAGGGGGCAGAACTGGCTCTGTAGATGGCTCCTTCTCAGTTATTTGACAGGTTGCTGAAATTTCCCTGAGGAATCCAAGCAAAATAAGTTGAAATGAAGTGCTATAAATGTATAACGGCATAGAGTTTTATCAGGTAAAGACAGGGCATTTTGTATAGCCAAGGGGCTTTCTTCCTCCCAGATTTCAAAGGTCTCCTGTGAACAAAAGCAGTAGCAAGCTGCATAAAGAAAGGTTATACACATTTCAAATGTTGGCTTAGGGAACTTCACTGTAGGAGTGACTCCTCGCCCCCACTAAGATTCTAAATATACTATTCTTTGTGTGTGAATTTTACATATGTTTTCGTTAAAAGAAAGGTCACTGTGAGTTTGTTGGATTTTTACATTTCTGGATGCAGTGGATTTCAGAGATGTAAATTCTTCTTTCAAAATACTACCAACTATCACAATTTTTTTGCCTGAAGGATCAGCATCCATGGCTGTTTCCAGCTGATAGCTACAGATCAGTGCTGTTTGAACGTCATTTGATCTACTGAGATGGTACTAAGTGAACACAGTTGATGGTTTTGTGGAGTTCTAGCTGTCTGCTCCAGTTGAAAGCTAGTTGTCTGCTTCACTGGAGATATAAGCTGAAACAGATGATCAAGAATGAGATCTTATTTGAATAGTTAAACACTGTCTTCATCTGAGCATTAGCTAATTTGCATGGCAAAATTCCAATTTACCATCTATCACTTAAATGACAGCTTGTGAAACAGTAGTTCAGCATTCTTCACTTGCGGTGTTAGATTTCTATTCAAATGGGGAAAGGAAACATATGTAGAGTGTGTGTGTTGGGGGCAGGCATTGTAAAACACACACAGAATGCAAAAAACTTAACACCAAAAGCATTAGATATAAAATATCGACTATAAACGTGGAAATTGCTCTATTCCATTAAAAAAAAACCAAAAAAACCACCACCAAAAACCAACTGTTTGAATTGAACAGAAACAATACACAATATGTTAAAATCTTGTCTTAATCCATTGGACCAGAGGCATGTGGAAATTCTAAACTCATTTCCTTGAGCATAATGGCAGCATCCCATTGAGTTGTTCCTTAGAAACTAAAAATGTGCTACAAAAAAAAGAGATCCACCCATTTTCCTGGAATACAAAAAGAATTGTGCTTGTTCCTTGGTTTGGGGTACCTTAAGCACCCACTTAGAAAGAAGCTACTCTTAGGTAAAACCCAGATTTAGAGCTAATCCAAAATCTATCATTATGCATTGCCCCATTGATGCTACCCAGGGGTATAGGGCCCAGAAACTTGATGACATCTCCTGTCTGAAAACATTATCTGTTTGGGGAGTATCTGTATCTGTTACAAAGTCAGTGTGTTTTAAGTCTGTAAACTGACGGCTTAAATTAGGAGCAATTTCAGGAAGTGGGAGCAGCGGCGACTGGAGCACCGTTGCATTCAGACTATCAACGCAGAGCTGCTGGACACCCTTCGAGGCCCTCTCACAGCCAGAAGGTTAATGCAGCCTTCTGTCTGTCAACGCATATTTTGACTTCAGGGAGGTTTAAAATTGTTGTTTTTGCTGTAGAGATAATCTAAATATACTGCTGCTGTGTTCTATTTCAAGGTTAAGAAAGACAAAAAAAATTCCTTCTGAAACAAACACACGTCCTCATCACTGTCCCAAGTGCTGCTGCTCCCTCCTGCATCCCACGGCTCCCATGACATACCTCAGTTTCATGCTATAAAGATGTTCACGGTGCAGCACAGTTCTCACTTTATTTCAGATGTATTAAACTCAGGAAGAAACCTGCAGAAAACAATTGGGTTTCAGAACCGTGGGGATATCACAGGAAGCCAAGCAGAGCAGTCAGCAGGCTCTGTGGGAGGCTGGTGTGGAGTGGTACAGACACAACAGTTCTTAATCTCTTGACCCCAAGGACAGGGAATGGCTGGTCCTGGGTGCAGTTACCAACACTGACATGCCCAATCCAGATCCCTAATATGAGTCCCTGGCACACTTTGTACACCAGGGTAGCATATCCCCTCTTCTGTATGCAAGTCACAAGCATGAGTGTCCCAAGAGCCTTTTTTGTGTAGGACAAATGAAGCCTTTCCCCAAACCAGACCGTAAGCATGAAAGCAAGACCTCTTTGGTTACTCTCACAGATGATTCCTCAGCACTAGCAGGTGCTCAGCAAAACTCTGGCTCACATTTTCACATAAAAAACCAGGCAGCTCCCTTCTACATCCCAGCTCCTGCTCTGAGAAGAACCACAGGTTCCTGACAATGCACCCTGTGTGCCAGTCCCATCACCTGCTGCCATGGTCGTGGGGCTACTTCCCCCCCACTAGACTCGCTCCTGGCCTGAGCACCGCAACCCAGTGGTTCTTGCCCCAGGATGACGGCTTAGCTGTGCAATGCTAAGCCTCCTGCCTTACAGCCCTCACAGATGGTGAAGCAATCTCCTGCTGCTGCTGCTTCTAGTTCACTCTGGCCCAACGGTCTAGCATGGCACGCTACCCATGGCTGCCAAAAAAGTGTGTGCAGTCAGCTCCCTCGGGCCCTGGGGGCCTGCAGCATGGGGCAGGCAACGGGAGCTACAGGGTAGAGTAGCTCCTTCCTCTGGTCTTCAGCTCTCAGAGGGAGCCCAGGCTTGGTCTTTAAACTCTCAGATGTGTTCTTCTTTTAAGCAGTACCAGGTATAAATAATAGAGGATGGGAGCAACCAGTGCTTTAATTACATGTCTTTTAACGACCAGTGACATATACTGGTGAAAAGTGGCTGCTGTTCATACTGCCATATGGGAGCACTCTGGAAACTCATTGCCATTTTTATACATGCTACAGTGCTACCCATCTTTTAAAAAGGGGGATAAAACAGCCTTTTAGCCAATTTCATAAAGAATTAAATAAATGCTTTTTATAAAAATCACCTCTGCACAAAAACTTGACCTGGAACTGTGGATGCAAGTCACAATCCAAGTTATGTTTTGCCAAAAAACATGGGATGATCAACATTTTCCAATTTTCTATGTGAAATGCTGAATTTGGTATTGCATTTATTTTGATGTGTCAACCCTCCCCACCTCATTCACACAGGTAGATCATTACAAGGAACTGTGCAAGCAACTCTTGCCAGAACTACCGCAGTAGGAAAATTCTGCTGTGCACGCGTGCGTGCTGGAATGTGTCTGCTTCCAGTAAGACATACATTTAAAAAATTAAAAACATGTGTGAGAAAAATCAGTTCTTAAAGTCTGTGGTCACATTTCGGTCTTTTCATTCTTGGGAGACACATTTGAGAGGAAATTAAAAAACCAAAATCACATACACACAGATGAGGGTAAAAGGAGTTTAGGTGTAAATATATGACCTTCAAAGAGCAGATGGAAAAAAAGGACTATCCCTGCATTTGCCTCTGTGAATTTAACCATCACTCAGGATTAAACAAGTAATCACAAAAACATAAAGTGCCCTGTTGAGATGCTCTTAGTGCACTGGGAAGACTCTTGCATTCTGTAGGCTGTTTGCTTACAAAGAGAAACTGCTGGTTCTTCAGCCTTTCCCAGAGGAGATGGGCATTTTGCCAGTGTTTCATTTTCAAGTGCCATTGTTCACCTAGGGCTTTAGCAGAAAGCTTTGGCTTATTTATTACTAATCCTAGCTTAAGTAATGATTGTTTTTAATCCTTTTACATTTTAAAACAAATTTATTGGACAATGACACCAAACATAATGTCCCCCAAAGCTCTGGCATTTTTTTTTTTTCATTTAATAGGTAATTCTATAATTCACACACCCCTGGATTGCTTTATTGGTTCATGAATCCTGCTTCTATGAGCATTCCTTTTACAAAAAATAAATCATACTCAGGTTGTGAGGACTCTTCTCAACATGCTTTCGTTAGTTATAGTCTTGACAACACAGTAACAGAGAGGAACAGCATTTATTGCATACTTTATCCATCTGCCTGTGAATCTTTGAAAAATGCTGGTATTCATACATTGTATTATTCAGATCTGATGGGTACTAGACAGAATTAATATTTTAAAAATAAGAAATACAGCTTTTTTTAGTAATGTAGAACAATGTCACATCTTCCATTATCTTCATGATTTGGTATAAATTCATGCTACAAACTTGACTGAAATCAGTTTGAGAGACCCAGTGTAATCCTTGTTCTCAAGAACTGTATAATTTGGTGTAATTGTCTATGCTTGGTCATGAGATGCTCAAAACCAAAATAGCATGAACGCCAGATGCCATTTTACACATTTTAAAAAAACTCTGATCCCCCATTTTGATGATTAATGTTCTATTATTGGTAAGTGATGCTGTGAATATCAGCTGGCTACTTCTGTAACTTTGATAGCCTTGCATACAATGCTGACATTCTGTAACCTACACTATGAAACCATTTACCTGTCATTTCACTAGTTTGGTGTCAATAGAAGACACTTGCAAAGCAATTTGCAATACATACCTATGAAGAGCTCTTTGCATTTTTCAGAAGGGTTGGAATGAGAGAATTGGTGTAACAACTAATACCAGCAACAAATCCATCTAGTCCTCAACTTCCACTATACAGCTCTCTAGAAAACAGAGAATCCCTCTACCTACTTACATATTAAGTTTTGGCAGATTATTTAAATACTTCATGAAAACAGACATTTCCTTGTGAAATCTCTATGCATGCTCTTAGCTAGCAGTGCCACAGAAAAAGAGCACTCCAGAGACTGTCAGCACAATTTTGTGGTTCCAGTCTACATGGTGGTTCCATCATTTCATGCTGGAAAAGGGGAAATGAGAATATGGCCACTCTATGGTGAGATTTATTTTGTTGGTCTTTGCACCAGGAAGGAGGCTTACCTTTCAGCATCCAAACAATTCAAATCAAAAGATGAAACATTTCCACAACTCACAGAAATCAACAGAAAAAAAAACAGAATTGGGAAGGGGAAACAATGGGGGTAAAAAAAAAAAAAAAAAAAGAGTCTGGGACATGGGATGAAGACAGGGAGATCCAAACAGTTTCCTTGTTTCCAAACTCCTGACTACTTCTCAGACACACCCAAAAGCCAGTACCTTCTTCCCTTCCTCGTTCTACAGGCTTACCCTGGCTGCCCCCCTGCAAGCAGCATGAGGGAAGGGAGAAGTTGCTTTGAAGTATTTCCACCATATCCAGCCTTACAGATAGAGGTAAAAGACACTAGAGAAGTTTACAGGGACCTGCAGAAACTGTTTTTGTTCCAGGCAAACCACAGTAATTCTCCAAATCCTCATCAGGGCGTAGGATTAAAACAAAACAAAAGCAAAACCTGGCATTTGCTCTCTCAGTGTCACACAGGACACAGAGAAGCTCGGACTGGGTTCCCTCCTCCCCAAGAGGGGCAAATGAGCAGTCAGTATACAGGAGCACACTCAAAGCCCTGTAGGTTGTCTCCATAATGCCTCCACTCTCTGTCATGGTACTCTCAGGGACCTGACTGTCATGTGGTCACGAGCAAAAATAAAAGTTGTGCCCCAAAACAGGGATAATTTGCCTGCTAATTCTCAGAAAAATGTCAGGAGATGAGAACAACACTTTCAGCTGTACTTGAAATCATGTGGATTAAAATATGATCCTAATCTGCTCTCCTTTTCAGTTAAACCAGTAGACTAAACCATACTGGTCAGGTTTATTATCTTTGCAAAAATTCACTTCCTTTTCAGTTACATTTAATTTCCACTTCATCTTTCCCCTATATTTATTACACAAACAAGCCATTGTGTTATTAATGATTCAGAGTTTCCCCAAATCCATATGTTTTATGGATTTTATGTCAAAGTGGACTCATAATACTTTAATGAGAAAAAAAAGAATACTATTTTACTCTATTCACATCTTACACTACCCAGCCAATAGGCCCGTAAGCAGTTCTAAATCTTTCTGTAACAGCACCAGGACATTCCAAAAAACAAATAAGCATTGCCAGCTTCCACTTCCCCCCACCCTTCAAAAGGATTGATGTTTTCCTGCAAGACCTTCTTAAAGAGCTAGTATATTTGTAGCAAATTGTTAATTCCTCTCTGATGGTTATACACCTACATACAGGTATAGAAATTCCTTCAACATTTTAAACAAGCAGAAATCTGGTAGATGATAAAACAGGACTATCAGTCACTTTAGCAGTCAAGTGAATTTGATTCTCCTCATTTTTCTGTAGACACCTAGTTTGCCATGCACACGCTTAGAGATTTAGCTATTCATGTACTAGAATGACATATTTAAAGTAGTGAATTTCACATTAGCAATGCAGATGGAGGAATGGATGATCTTGGAATATTAGAAGGATGGAAAGACTGGGGTTGGAGAGCAGCATGAGAGTTCAAAATCCTAGACAAAGCAGAGAAAAAAGGGTATTAGAGAGGAGGCAGAATGCGAAAAGCAGAAAGACATGTTAGAAAAAGAAGGAAAAACTGCAATAGAAGAAAAGACTGGAAGATGGAATAAAAAATCTGAGGAAAAGCTAAAGTGAAAAGACAAATATTATAAATATTAGCAGCTAATAGACACATTAAAATGTTCAGATAGCAGCATTTCATTGACACAAATTAATAAGAAATATGTTATTGTGTACAAAGTTGATGCAATTTTTTTCACAGGATAACTTACTGGGGCCATTGTCCCCACACTCTTCCAGTTATGCCAATCACTTGCTGGTAGATTAAGATACTGAAATGCCTGTTTATACCATTCAGTTTAAGCTCTATTATACACACTTAGGCACATGCACAGAAAAGTGCTTCAATGACTGTTTATGAGATAAGGGATTTGTATAAAGGAAAGGGTAAGACTGTGGAGGGAGAGAGGAGGGATAAGGGGAAAATCTCTGAGAAAAAAGGAGACATATTCAAGAGACATCAGTCTTGAAATTAGAAGCTCATTAATTCTCAGCTTATTTTCAGTCTCTGTGGAGATTTCCCATATGTGACAGCTACTCAGCTTTGGAGTCTGATTAGAACTGTCTTCCAACTACTAGTCTAAATTACCACCAGAAAGCCTCATCATTTTCAGCAAAGTTTGATGAACTGGTTACCCTTTAACAGAGATATTTTGTGCACTAAACTGTAACTGGCCTACTATTTTTCTCATATCACTGCTGACAGATGAGCCCGATTATCATCCTGGATCCACTATGCTCATTTGGACAACAAAGATAGCAACAGAACTGAAAGAAAATTCCAGGAAAACTAACCAAAGACAAATAAATTTCAATAGATTTTCTTGGAAATTTGCCCACAAAGCATATTGTTTACATATCCACCTCCATCCAGAAATTTGAAAGCACATCCCAGGATGCCTGCTGCTAATGTTTTAGCCCTACCCTGGCCAGGTTTCTCACAAAGCTCGTGGATGCTCTAGGCCAAGACCAATTTGTCAATGCCAGGTTGTATGATGATTGATGACCAGAGCTGAGTGAGGGTGCCTGCTACGTTCTGTCTCTCCCTAACTAGCTGTGTTGAACTTAAGCCATTCCAAATCACTAGCTGGCTACGTGGATTCACACCCAGAGAGGCTGAAGTTGTTTACTGAATTTCAGCATCAATAACTTTTGTAGTTGAAGGAAAATTTTGGAAGAGAAAATATGATACTGTTCAAAGCTGAATCTCACTTTAGTAAATACAGCACATCACAGAGGGAGGTAGGCTTGCCTAGGAGATGTGAAAACTTCTCAAAGATAAAACTTTATTTGGTCAGGTTTTTTCACGTCACACAAGATACAAAGGAAGGAACATCTGAACACACAGCCAAAACACACTTGTAAAAATGGCAACAGCTATCTTAACATGTACATAACTGTGGGCAACCTGTAAATGATTCTGCTCACACAGGGTTAACACTTAGGCTCTGATTTCCCTTATGCAAACAATAAAGAAGTCATGTACTATCTGCAGAAGGGGCTAAGAGAACAAAATCATATCTTTAAGAAAAAAAATGAAGGAAAACTGAGGGTAACAATATTAAGAATACTGAAGCTAGTATGAAAATACGCATACATTACAAATCTTAGAGTCCAGACTGTAGGACATAAGAAATTTAATATGAGTGGTGTGACATGACATGAATAAGGAAGGTCCAAGTGGCTTGTATAGCAGCATGGGACAGATGCGGTACTCTGAGTAACATCACTTCTTGTTTGGGACTTCTGTAGGTAAGATGCTGCTTAACGTGTGTGAAAGGATAAGGATCAGGTCCTGTCTTGCAGTGAATTAATACCTCTATCAAACTGTTTCTCTGAATGAAACCTTAATTTGTTTTTCTGAATAAGAAACTTCTTTCTGGAGAGCTGTGAAGATTGATAAAAGTTCTGTAAAGTGAAAAAGGAAATACAGCTTCTTTTAGCAGGCTTGGCCAATTGTTTTTGCCGTTTTTTTGTGGATTTGTTTTTTGTTTTGGTTTGTTTTTTTCTCAGTGAGGCCATCCAGGAGTGCTTTATTATCAGGGTTATGCTAATAATTGGCTACACCTCAAGTAAGATGAGCCCGAGACTATTGCAGGGAGGGTAGAAGGCAAAAAAAAGAAGAGGAACAGAGACAAAAAAAAAAAAAATATTAGCATTTCCTCAATAACACAGAATCCACTAGCAGGTCGAAGTTGTAATAATTTCATTTCAGAATAATAAAATCAATGCTGAAGAATGATGAAACAGCAGCTACTATGGCTGCTTCAGGTGTTATGATACCATTATAGCACAGTACCCTTATTATTCATTGCAGTTCTTCCTAGCATGTCTTGACCACCTGTGACAAATGTTTCTGAATCTTCACACAGTCAAAACCTCAAATTAAATCTGACAAACACAGAAAGTGTTTTGAACTAACTTGTTCTCCCTTCGCAGTTGCTCATTATGTAGTGACCTACTCTTTTCATGTCCTACATGGCTCGTATCCCTGTAGACTGTTTATTGAAACCTGATAGTTACAAGCGCTGACATTCACTGGGTTTTATATACCAGGGAATTAAAATAAGAAGAATCTGACAAACAAAGACATTGTAAATAACAGAGGAGACCCTTACTAAACCTGTACACTGTATGAATGCAGAGGAAAATTAAGTTACTTTACTTTCACAGGCTCTTTGTGGTGCTCAATTCCCGTTGTATGAGTGCTATTAGAAGTGCAAGCACATAACCACAGATATAATGTCAAAGTCATCCACATTATAATAAGGTTTCAGATGCTCCATAATGAAGACTTCATCAGAGAGAGAAAATTACTGGCTCCCCTGTTGATGACTTTTACAAAAATCTTAAAAAGTGGAAAGTTTGCCAGCTGGATTAATCTTCCTGTGCACAGTCACTTATGAAGCTTTGAAATTTTAACCATTGGCAAAAATGCTATAGTTGAAAAAACTCCAAGAATATCAGTTTGATGACAAACAATGGTCTGCTAAATAGAGACATGCTGTCCTGACAGCTCTGCTTCAGCTGTATGGTATGATCTGTGCCAGCAAAAGCAGAAAAAACACTTTGTAGCATCATAAAACTGCTTCCAAAAATGAGCATCCTGCAGCTATTAGGAACTGCGTGAGAATCACCAAATGTCAGCCTCATGCTCAACAACATTCAATTTAACAAATGGATATAAGAAAGTGAAAAACATAAGATGCTTCAGAACACCCTTAAGACTACCATGATAATGACTGCTTCAGAAAAAAATCACAACTCTACACCATAAAAAAGGGGAGAATTTTGTGTCACATTTTTGTTCCCTGGGACCAATTAAGAGCATTCTGTCATTATTATTGTCAGCATTAGGAACAGTGTACGAATGATAACCAATTTGCTGACACATCTTAACATTGATGGTCAGAGGCCTGCACTGAGGACAGCCCCACATTGTTCCGGCAGTTAACACTTTTTTTTTCCTGAAATTTTCTTTTCAGAGACAGGTATTTACATTTATCCCAATCTAAAAAAAAAAAAAAAAAATGGTCAGTGTGCATAAGTATTTCTGTGTACCAGATCCACAATGTGCTACAGAACTGGCTGAAAAAAAATATTTTTTTTTGGTCCTAAAAACTGTTGTTTAAATACTGTATGTGTCTTCCTATTCCCTCCTTCTTTTCCTTTTCTTCTCCTTGCCCTCCACTCTCACGGCTGCTCCAGCCCTCAGTGTGACCAGTGAGGCGAGAGGTGCCAGGGATGTCAGCAGGCACAAAGACATCCCTGCACCAAACTTCTTTTTCTGGCTTACACCAAAGTAGAGGAGAGTTCAAGTACTCACTAAAGAATGTTGAGTTTACCTGGCTTTTACTAACGTTTGGGGTGGGGTTTTTTTTGTTGGTTTTTTGGGTTTTTTTGTTTTTGTTTTTTTTTACTTCCAACAGTGCTGCTACTGCTAGAAAGGCATGTAAGATTTACTTGTCCCACAAAAGTCCACATACTTGTCCAAGCAGGAGTTTCTGATCTAAGCAACTCAGTTTCAAAGTGAACTTCCTTCACCCAGACAGCTCTGCCAGGAATATTACAAAATGCTGTAATTCTCTGATTCAATTAATTAAAAACGAAAGTAGCTGCATAAGTACTGAAAGGTTTTACTCTCAGCTAAACTACAAGGGTACTTACCAGTACTTTTACCATTGGTTTCCAATTAACTAATTGACATCAGTTCCTATGAAAATCATGCCTCCTAAATCCCTCAATGAAATCACAAGTGTAACATATCAGCAACTAAAAGGTGAAATTGGTATCTGTTCTCTTTCATGGGCCTGCATGAGACAGTAAAGAATATGAAAATATGGAAAGGGTGGTTCTTTGAGTATTCTTAGTTAGCCATAAGTGGTTGTGAAAACAATTGGGACTTGGGTAACTCCCAAAAGATCCAAAAGAACATATGGACTATGATAGAAAGAATTCAAAGCCCCATGTTTGGAAACAGGTTTTTATGTACACAAACATTCATGTACAGAAAATCAGAATGTTTGAATGTCCCAGGGCTGTAAGGCACACAGAATAGAAAGGCAGTCCACTGATGGGCAAAAATCTGATACTACACTACAGATTACCCAGGAAAAATAATACTTCTTGATCAAAGAAAAGGCTAAAATTTTACCACAGATTTCACCAGACCCAAGATTTACTTGTATGTTGTCACTATTCAGAGTTACTTACTATTTCAGATGTTTTAAGGAACGTTCCTGTGTTGATATTAATACGTGCATATTGACGCAGAGAATCATGTATGCCACAGTAGACACGAGTTGTGACACACAGCCGTAATCTTTCTGCAACTGTGATCATTCACCCTGACTTTCTCAGGCTCCACATTCAGGGCTGAAACACTCCAATCAAGACTTATCAATGGTTCTCCCTTACTTACAAATGCTCTAAAGGCATGCAATGACCTAGTTTAAACTTAAACCTCATATTCCACATAGATCAAACATAAAAGTGAACTTGTATAAATCTCTTGAGTGTGACACATCTAAGACAGCTTTCTGGGCAAAGAAGAGCAAAAATAGAAAAGCCTCATTATATGCCTAACAACAAGGTAGAAAATATGTAGATGAAACTTGTGCGTGATGGGAAAAAAAAGAAGAGGAGGAAGAAGGGGGTGAGTAGGTTGAAGCTAGTTTGAAGTCTGTGACACCAGAGTAAATGCAAAAGGTTTGTTTATCAGAATCTGCAATTCAGTGGGAGATTCGGGGGACTGCGGAACGAATGTCAGAAAGAGATTTATTTTAAATACAAACTGGATTGGGTGCCTGTCATTTTAAGATTGGGAGCAAGGGAAACAGGTCTGCAGTAGCACAGGAGAAGAAAGTGTTTCAGGCAACTAGTGATTAATTGTGCTCTGCTATGCCACATCTCTTTCTATTAAACCTTAGATAGCCAAATCAGTTTCCTAATTGTTTTTGTGTTTCGCAGTCTTCCTTTTGTCTCGCATAGGAGTAGGCAATTTCTATGCCATCAATATCTCATTAAGGGGCCTTGGATGTGAAATGCCTTGTTTTGTTTTTAATTTTGTTTTCCAGGCTTTTTGCTACATTTTATGACATGGCATTTTTTGTTTGTTGCGGTCCATTTATTCTCTGGCATTCCCTTTCCCCAGGTTATAGCTTTATTTGTTTCTTTGCCTGTTGGCGCTGGAGGTGTATGTAAATTATTGTTACATGCTTCACCATCACTACCTATTGCTCTTCATTTACCCTAATGACATTCTCATCTGAATGCTACTGCCTGCTCAGGTTGTACATGTGTAGAAAACAACTTCAACTCATCAATGAGATCTTTTTGTTTCTTTTTTTCCTCTCTTTCCTATTGTGGTTTGCCTCAAACTTGTATTAATGAGGTAAGGAATACAGCTGCATGCTTTCTGCCTAGGGCAAAATCCTGCTGCCCCTAGTGCAAGTAGCAGCTTAGAGGAAAAAGGACGGGCATTCACACAAATAGCTAATCAAAGGGTTTTTAATGATACTCATTAGGAAATAAATTCATTAACAAGCCAGCACATGAACATTCCCTGAAGGAAGAGTGATGTTATTGGTCACATCAAAGTCCCCACCTGGCTAACACCTTTATTGCTGTTAATAGTAAGGCCAAGTTAGCAGCAAAATCAGTTGCATTCAGTTCCTGCTAAGGAAAAAGTCAGCAAAGCATGGTCATTGACACTGGATCAATTCCATTTTACTAATAAGAATGGCTTTTCAGCTTTTTACAGGAATGTGTAGTTAGGCACTCACCGCTGATGTTTTTTACTTCATACGATTTCATGTTTTCTACCCTTCATTCTCTCCCCTGCTCTTTCTCTCTCTACTTTTACTTTGATACCTCTGGCTATGTCCAATTTGGTGCCCATGGTAGTGGTGCACACGTGCTCTCTGTGCCCCATAGCACTGCAACCCTCAGACAGAAGGATGCCACTGCCCCTTTTTGAGCAGAAGTCTGCAGAAGGCAACCTCATTGCAAGGAGCGGTGGGGAGCCATGATGAACTGTAGGCAGGTCATTCCCCTGGAACAAGGCAGCAATCCACACACACCAGAGCTTATGCCTACTATTCAGTATGGACATTGCCTCTGAGCACCAGAGACATTTCCAACTTGCAGGTATATAACTGCCTTTTTTTTATGCTCACACCATTACTTACCTATAAAAGAGACTGTATTTTTCTGCCAACTCATTCCTAGAGATCAGTATTGGCATCTCGGGATGCTCATTTGCTCTGTAAAAATTAGTTTTTTAAATAGACTGAACCAAAAATCTCACTTTTATTGCACTGCCCTGATACAGTAGAGCTCAGTTATTAGAAGAAATTGGAGCAAGCCGCTTCCTAGTTGTTATACCCACCTAATTACTACAGGGTGATACATGAAACCATGCTTCACTCTTATGCTTAAAGGCAGATCACCATTTTGCAAGGACAGAGCAAGTTCTATTATGCATTTTACTGCCAAAGGAGGTCAATTAAGTTTAATTGTTTCTAATTAGCACTTGCTCAAGCTGTTACATTCTTTACCTGCATCCGAGTGGCTCTCCAAGTGCTGCACAATGGATTCCTGCTTTTGAACACAAATGAGAATTACTAATGGCATCCTTGAAGGCAAAAGATGCACTGATCAGCATAAATTGGGAACAAATATCAGCACAAATAGTAGCAGGCCTTTTTAGAAATAAAAAACACAAACATTGCATCCCCATCTGGCTTTGTTCAATTGAACTGAATGCAATTGTGTACCTTGTTTAAAGTTATAACATGGAAAATATACAAATGCAATTATTTTCTACCATAACTTCTTTACAGCGGATAGATAAGTACTGGAGAATGGGGAGATGGGGAGGGAGAATGTAGCAGCTCTGAAAAAATAAATAGATTACTTGAATGGTAGCTAAGACACAATACCAAGAAAAGGGAAAAAAACCCCACCAAACGTACATCTGAAATGCTTTGTTTTCTAGGATTTTTGAGGATAGTTTTAAAAGGTTTGTGTTTAAGTGACAGATTTGGTTTTTTGGTGGTTTTGTTTTGTTTTGTTTTCCATTCTGTTGCAGAGAGAGGAAAAACCTCACTTGCCTACATGTCAGCGTAGGCCATTTTGGTCCTCAGGATGTGGTGAGAAGCTGGCATTGAGCTCAGGATAGTCTGCAACAGACTGAATGAGGACTCACATGCCAGAAGAGATGCTGCAATGCTGAGGTGCACTCTAGGAACTTGTTTTCTCCTGGGGTCTTCCTGGATGTAGCTACACAGTTAAATAAAGGCAGGGTAGAGAAGGATGTAGTCCTCATGCCAACACTAGAGCTCACAGCTAACTCTCCGCACATCCCCAGTCCCCATTCACAGTGTGTAGGCATAGCCCTACATCTCCTCTAGGTCCTATGAGATAACCCTAAGTCATACCTGTTATTTTGGGTGCAGGAGCAGTTGGCAGGGTGTCAGTCTGAAACAGAAGCAGAGAACGAGCTAGAAACAGCAGAGCAGATGTTTGGGATCACTGGTCTGCTGTGTCCCCTGGTCCCCTCTTAACTAACAGGGCATATTTCCAGCCACTTAAGGCATGCAGAGCATTACGTGCCCCCCAGCGCTACCACGTCTCTTCTTCTCTTCCACCCCCCATGCCAGGCGCCCCAGATCCAGGGGACAGCAGCAGTACTGTTTACACAGACCACAGGAGGACAGAACTCAGACAAGGACTGGGGAGGGTGATCCCAAAACGTGAGATTTGCATCACTAAGTGGTCCCAATGTGAACTGCCACAGTGCCGAACTTATCGGAGACCTTCCCTGCCTTGAAAAACTCCATCCTTGGTGAAGCACCCTGCCTGTACATACATGATGCCTGACAAGGTGCCTGGCAAAGGGATCCACTGAAACCTGCTGATCCTGAAGCCACGGGTGCTCCCCAGATGGAGACTGCTGGGGAGCCAGCCAGGCTGGGGGCTTGTACACCTGGTTCCACTGTGGATTAACCATACATTTAAAATGAAGTACCAGATCAAGCGTCATGAGGATGTAGGCCTCCTGTGGTATTTTGGTACTTTATTTTGGTATGAAAACCAAAAGCAATGAAGCTTATACACATTATCAATTGTTCAGAATTATATGTGAAACTGTAGTGGACTTGGCTGATTCTAAGGCAGTGTATGAATTCCTTTTCATAGATATTACTGTCTGTCATCTTTGCTGCTATTTGAATGTACCTCCTAAATGAATTGTCCATTGCCCACATGGTTTTCAAAAATAATTTATTTTTAGCTAATGTGTTCCAGATAGGTGGAACACAAAATGTATTAAAAAAAAAAATTAAAAAATCCTCCCCTCAGCAAACAAGTTCCCCCCAATCTCTACATAAGAAGGTCAACTTTTCATTCTAGTTCCCCTGCTAAATTTCCACAAGGCCATTAATCATAAAAAACCCAACTGCATAAATTATAGAAAAGTCATAGGAGCTGCCTGTATTTTTTTTTTTTTAATAAAAAATGTTCCTGCCAGAATCTCTCCCAACCCCATCACCTTTCCTCTCTCAGTTGTGAGGACTCTTCCTCAGCCTCAGTACACACCTTTTCTCCTGGCTGGCAATGTGTGGGCTGAGGCAAGCATAAACCAGCATGTCATTATTTCAAACAGTCATGTCTTCCTTTTGCACTGGTGTATAGTTAAATCAGTATACTTAAAACACTCCGTGCTCCTTTCTTCTTCCCAAGGAACAGTGTTTCTATTGTATTTCAGGTGACAACTAAAAGTTACTAAAAGGTTTACTGACTTGGATAAGGACTTGAGAAATAATAAATAACAAAAAAGAGATGTCTGTTCTTTGCATCACTGAAATGTCTGCCCATACAGCAGTACACCACTGAAGCACATGTAACAATTTATTATTTGGTCCTTCAGTCCTCCTGCATTTAAAATTGAGCGTATATTCAATTAAAAGATTGAGAAAAATTGATCTACCATCTATCTATAAGTTCTGGGGATATTCTGTACTAGGTTGGCAGTAGCTCCACCAGTACAAACCCCCAAGTCCAAGGGTTCAGATGCACTGTACACAGGTTCTACATGTCCACTACTTTATGGGCTTTAAGCAAAGCAAGCTGCACACTTGCGGACCTTACTGTACATTGAGATAGTATGTCTACAAACAGAGGACATACCACTAGAATAGCTGTATCAGTGTAATTACATTGGTACAGCTACTCCCAATACAAACAGGACCTTAAACAGAAATCCCTATGACAGGCAACATTTACCACTGGCCTATTTATAAGACAGCTGCTAGCTTAGTTCAAAAATCATCATGTAAAATGTTCCTTTTTACTGTAAGTGGACAGTGATGATTATAGCTCAGTCTATGTTATTATTGCCTGATTTTCCCAGTTTGGGTTTTCACATATTGACTCCTTACTCATGGTCTTTTAACATAGATTTGAAATGTGAATATGTTTTATTTTTTCCCCAGTAAATATACAATACACACTTCAACAGTACTATCAACCAACTTTTTATGCCAATTAAACTTTGCTGCACTAACAATACCAATGAAACACATTAAGAGGTCATACTTTTTCGTGAACAAACTGTAGCCAATAAACAGGTTTTTTTAAAAAAAAAAATTAAAAAACAATTCTAAGTGCTGCCACAACATCCCTTTTCTTTAAACACATTATTCACAATAAATGTTTTTTTTTTTTTTTAAAAGAAGAATACTTCTTTTAAAATAGTAAATTAAATGGCATTTTTAAAAGTATGTACTGTGGTTCATTGGAAGTACACTGTATAGAAAAGAGAGAGGGAAAAAAAAGAAGAGACATCACCTGTAAGATAATGGAGACACTTTGCAATACACAACAACACCTTATGTAATATTGTAAGCAAATTATTAATGAACAAAAATGTACAGAAGCAGATGGACAAGTTAGTGAATATCATGGTACTGCACAGCTTTAATACTGACACACATTTACTTTCCAGTGGAAGAGATAAAACACATATTTGAAAGTATTTGGGATGGCTTTATCAATGTCTAATGATACTGAATTTTGAATAGAATATAGTAAGGTGTTCCACCAAAGATCAGCACAAGCTTTCAAATTAAAAGGAAAACAAATCTACCAGTGACTGAGTTAAACATTTTCCAGAGTACTAAATCTGAACTGTACCCTGAATAGTCTTGTCTTCATATGATAATACCAAAATAAAAAACATACATATGTAAATATGATGCCTTCTTTATCTGGATTGAACTTTTCTGCATATTTTTAAGTAATGGTTTTAACTACAATGGTTTAACAAGCAGGAAAATTACATATGTTCATTGCTCACATATATAAATAAATGCATACATTTTTTCCTCAACTTTTTTGTTTTGTAACCTGCTAAATAACAGTCTTGACCTTAAGGAAGTTAACTAGCATTTTTTAAAATATTCCATAGTGCTGAGTTATAGTTGATGGCTGTAGTGTTTTATCTTATCATGGAACAAGTTAATGAAATGAAAAGCAACACATATTTAGCATTGTAATTTAATTTTCTAAAATTCTGCCATTAAGAAAACTGTTCTTAATACTGGTGAGCTCCAAGGCAATACATAAAACAACATAGACTGGTTATATGAAAAGGGTAGTCAAATGGAAACTTGTGTTCGTGGTCAGATAACTAATAGAAATAAGCTGTGGGATGCAATATTTAAATTAAGCATCAAATGAGTGGGCTGTCCACATACAATATTCTAAGTAAAGTTTGACAATTTACTCATTGAGATTTGAGAGATACAGAAGATTTGGACAAAGTCATGCAAACTAATGAAGAGACTGGATGCTGTCATTAATGTCCACTTACAGAATTTGGTTTATTCAAAAAGTGTATAAACATGCGTTATTTCCTCATCATAGTAGGGTTTGAAGCCACTCACTAAAACACAGGTCAAAGATTTTCTTTGCTTATATCCAACTTTTGGGATGCACTATATTGCCAGAAATGTACTTAATGCAAGCTGAAAATAATTTGACCGTTGCTTTCCCTCCAAACACTAGACATTTTACTACAAATTTAGTGGATTGAGCTTCAGCTCTCTCAGACTTCAGGTAACAGAACACAAAGGTTTTGTTTATACTGCATCAAAACAATTAATGTCATGAATTTCAGTGGTGCAGCTCTATCCTCTATTGTACTGTACATGTATTGGGAAGATGAAATAAGATACTCTGACATTTCAATTTTTTGGAAGCAGCCTGAATATGTCTTAATAATAAATTGCACGCTTAACTACTTACTAGATATTCCTTGAGTTTATATTGTTTGTTTCTCCTGGGAAATCTCTCTCTTACATTTTGGGTTGGAGAAATTAATGGTAATAATTCTTTTAAAACTGCAATATAAAAACAGCTTTAGTGAAACACCTTAAGTTATTTTGATGGTAGCAAGGTTTGTTTTTCTTCCCCTTTACTTAGTGGCATGGGATGGCTAAAAACAGATACTAAGGGCATCATTCTAGTGAAAGGGTCTAGGCCATCTCATGCTACCTTTAATTTTCATATTCACTCTTTAATCTCACACTTCCAACTTCTGACCCCTTCTTAAATAGGAAGAGCAACTATGTTGCTCACTTTTAAAAGATTTAAATCTGTCTCTAATGTCTTCACTGACATCAGTTTTGCCTGTCACTTTCTCATTTCTACACCCCAATGGAAAACCACCTAACATACACCTTTACATCCAGCATTATCCAAAGTAGCTTACAATACGTAAACCTTCTTCACACATTCAGTCTCTTTTTTTCTTCATGTCACGAGGAGTAGAGTTTTGTGCTTATCACCAAATAAAATTGCAGTGCAAACTTTAAACATAAAAGTTACACAATTAAAAGTTAATATATGGCACCACAGCCTATTAATTCACATATAGTACAACGGACCAATAAAAACAGACATGAATATGAACGTAGCTAAAAAGAAGGTGAGCTTGCATAGCAATGCAACAAAAGAAATTATATACAGAAGGAAATCCTTTTCATCCTGGAGGGTGATTTTTTTTTTCTTTCTTTTTTATATACTCCTGACAAGGAATAGTTTAAGGTGGATGGTGTATTAAAGAGAAGAACACAAGTAAAGTATCTGTGGGATATGTGTGGCTGTGTGTCTTTACATTGCATTTAGAGTTCTTTTAATAGTACATAAATAAAGAAAATGTTCATTGCACTGTTTAGTGTCATCACTTCCATGAGTTCAGACCTGATGGTCCATCAGAGCAGCTTGCAATGTGTCTTCTCAACTACTCTATAGAGAAACAAAGAGAGAGAAAGAGGTTGTAATAAGGAGAAAAAAACACAAAACAAAGCCTATGGCAATATTACTGCAGCACAGGATGAATATTCAGTAGGTTGGGAGAAGAGAGTTAATTGCTTCAAAGATGAAAAGCGATGGCTGCTAACATTCAGCACTTATCAACACTATCTGAGACAGAACATTTCAGGGTTTGTGGACTGCTGGGCAGTAACTGTCTAGGTACTGAGGATTTGACTGCACCAAATAGGAGGCAGACATGCCAAAAGCTACACTGCTTTTACTAGTGCACATACCAGTATGCCAGAGCCAACTGTGATGTTGGTGTATTACTTCAAACAATAGAGTCAAACCTTCTGTCATCTCGTATTACCATCAGGCATTAACATGGTTTTATACAAGGTTTAACAGATACTGAGTGAGAACAGAAAAAAGTTTGCAAAATAATTCCCCTGTCCAGGGAACCAGAGGAAAGAGTTGGAATATACAACTGAAAAACTGGCCTCCACAGCTGAAAAACTATGACTTCCATCTCAGGTGAAAAAGAGCAGGACACTGCTCAACAAGCAACTTAAAGACAAGGCATCACAAGCTTGACACCATGTCCAACAAATTCAGCACCTTTTTTTTCAATCACTCCTTTGAGAAAAATCACCAGTAATATTTCCAAGACAAGCACACTACAATTTGCCAAAAAATTCTACATTTCTAGAATTTATTTTCAATTTTTCCAGTGTTTTGATTTTCACTAGTATTACATGGTGAAGGACGTGCTATGTAGATAACTTTGGCATGGCTTACATGGATTTGAACTGGTCCAAACCAAAGAACAGAAGTACAGGAAAAACACATCAGAAAGAAAAACAATCTGTGTAAAATTTAATCTGATTATCACACTCAACTTCCTCCTCTCTTCACAACAGATTTATAATTTGTCTCTTGTTGTCTATTTGAGTTTGAACTGTAGCTAGAGATAAACTTACATAATTCACAAGTAAACTGTCCTTGACTGTTTGATCCCACATAGCCTACATCGAGAAGGTCACTGGCATTGCATTGGTGACCTCCTCGCAAGACTTCACCTTTTCTAGGTCCGGTCGATCCTTTAGAAGAAGCTGTTCCTGAAGAGCTGTGGCCACCAGGTGATGGGAAGTTGGGTTTACTATATGGTACGAGTGCCTCTTCTAGAAACGCAAAACAAAAAAACCCAAAATAAATACCAATTAAATTCCTATAAATAGAAATAAACAAGCTATTCTTATATGGACATCATATTCATTCCTGCCCTCAGATATGTCTTTTGTCTTGCTTTATAGAATGGCAATTTGACACAAGAAAATACACGACTCAGTGTTGTACGCACAGACAAAGAAACCAGCATCCATTTAATCTTGCTTTCATGTAAACTTGTAAGTTATTTTGTATTAATTATAAAAAGTCAATTAATTATGAAGCAATAGATCATGAGTCACAGATTTTAATAAAAATAGATGCACATACAATTTCCAAGACAATGTGGCTTTGATTAGATTTTTTTCTTCATGCCTACATGAATGTGCTTTTTCCTTTTCTTTAGCTTAAATTATGGTAACATTACCTCAATCAATTTAGATAAAGAACTACAATATCAGCTAATTTAATTAGCTTCCAGCAGCTCAGTAATTTCTAATGATTCAAAGTACACCAAAGATTCTTTTTAACTGGTTGTGAATTACATTGGAAAATATTATATTACACATAGTATTAGTAGTTGTAATATTTAGGATGAGTAAATCTTCCTGGAGTTTGTTTCATGTTCCATTCAGGAACTTTTGCTCGCTTGGCCTCTTCCTCTATGAAGACCTGTAATAATGAACTGCTTGCAAGAGCAGGATTAATGCCAATGAAGCACAGGACTGTATGTCTTCATATAGCATGAAGCAAAACAAGACATCACATCAGATTAGAGTTTCCAGGAGATATTGTTGTAATAATCCTAACCTAAGAAGCAAAACAGCAGCACTGATTTAACACTGAAATAAAAGCACAATTTTATTACTTTGCTGTGTATGATCCCCTTTTGCTGTCTCAGAAGCTGAAGAAAGATACCATGCTAAATATAATTTGATTCAAGAAAGAACATGAGTATATATGCATAACCTCAAACACAAGAATTGCCCCTTCGGAAATCAGTAGGATATCTCCTGCTTGAATCTTAACATTTTTTTAAATGAATCTTGGCTGAAAGGTTGCTGGTTTTTTTTTGTTTTTTTTTTTTTTTTAATTTTGCTTTTCCCATTGTCTTAACTCTTAAACAATCTGGTGAGGGGAAACAGTCTTTCTTTGACAGAGGGCACGAAGGCAGAAGGAAAAGTAAGTGGGGATAGTCGTAAAGAAAGAAGAGATTATAAATGCTTTTATTCACAATCTTGAAGCCTTTGCAAAGGCTGCAGCAGAGGCACAATTAACTTAGGGAAATGCTAAAATCCTGGAAGAAACCCAGGATTTTATTCTTTGTGCCTACTGCCACAAGTGAGTAGGACATGGGAACTCCCTGTGTGATCTGCTATTGAACAGAACCCATTCGTAAGGTAAATCTGTTGCAGAAGAGGGCAGGCAACTGACTTTCTTCTCTGCCAGAGTATCTCCCTCTGGCCCTGCCCAAGGGACCAGAATATTTGCACTGCAGGACTTAAAGGGCATTATCAGTGTTTTGTGTTATGATCATGTGCTATCCTTGCTGAAATATAAAGAAATGCTTAAAAGACCTAGTAAAATGGCATTTAACAGACATAGCCTCCTAAATACCTGTTCTTTATATATCAAACCCTAACAATAGAATCAGATGGAAACCTGGCTTCCAAAGGCTGACTAAAATATGGAACAGCTTGCATTAAGGCAGCAATAAAGCAAGCAGCATAAATCAGTTTAGCAGAAAGCTGGATACGTTTTTAAAGGATGGAAAGAAAAGTCACTAGCATTGCAAAAGAGCTTGAAGATGACATTTGGTCAATTGATTTGTTTTTCTAGTTTGTGGACTCAGGATAAGGCCTCCTTTGGGTTCAATGAAATACTGAGAAAAAATGACCATGAATAAATATAAAGTGCATTATCATAATAGAGCATACGGTGTGTTAAATTATCTGTTGGGCCCTCAGAAATAAATGTATTCCATAAAATAAGCAATTGTGACATAAAATAATGGCTAGGTTTTTCACAACATTCTCCACATGAAAGGTAGTTTTCTCAAGTCCTTAGAATAGGCTCATATTTATTAAACCCTCAAAACAGTGCCCCATGCCCCAGGCCTGCAAAGAATATGGAGACTGAGCCTTTCATTTGAAGATCTAATTCTAGCCCCTGTGAAATCAGGATTTATGCGTGTAACAATGTTTCTACATCCCATAAGATAACCAAAAGGCTTTTAATATTATCAAAACTATTGTAACTTGATCTAGCACTACTTTCTTTAGAGGCGTAGCTGAGAACATCATATTTGATGTGCTGTAACTGTAGGTCCACAATGATGCCATTGGCAGGAACTCAGTGGTCTTGTTTACACTGAAAGCAACCAGTGGAAACACAGTTCCCAGTATCATGTATTTTTATTTTATCTGACTTAAAACCAAAGGTCTTGCTTTCAGTATTTCACTCACAGTTTGGTAATGTCTGAATGAAGCCCCCTGAACTGCAAAATAGTTTTTTTCTGGAAGCTGACAGCTAATAATAACTCCTTTTGGAAATATATCAAAAACTGAGACAGACCAGATTTCCAGAGATCTTTATCATTAGTAAAGGAAAAAGGAAGAAGCACAACTAATATTAAAACTCCCAAAATTTGGTAATATAAACAAGCATCACATGCACCAGTAACCTTTTTTAAATCTACCAGAGAAAAGAATACAGAGCAAGAAAGCTGTAGTGCAAGTAGCTGGGATGAGAAGATACACAAATATGAAGCTCTGGCCCACCTCGTACACAGACTTTGTGAACTTCTCCCACTAAGGTAAAAACTGTAATATCTCATAGAGTATCCTAAAGGATACACAATTGCTCTGGTCATCCTGAAGCTGACAAGAACAAGCTACCTGTAATCTCTCCAGCCTTAAATTCAATGCTTGGGTAGGGCACTGGAAGCATCAAGATCAAGTTCTTTTTTATTTAAGGACAGATAAATGCAAATCCTGCAGTACAGGAATTTTACTACTGTATACCCTCTGTATCACAGAATAACTGACAACTTCTATTTGTATACTTATGAAGCAGAGAAAAGGAGGGGAGTTTTTGCTAACCAGGTCAGAGAAGCATCCTTAATAATAATTTACAAAGGAAGGAGATGTATAAAGTATATTTGGGCTACTTTCTATATGTTTGTACATCTTGTGCACTGCAGTTAAAATTGTCATTTCACCAAGTAGCATGAATTTCACACATTATTTTAAAACTGCGACTTCACAATATCATTTCACGACATGAACCACTCACTTGTTTATGCAGCTGAAAGATTAGGGGGTTTTAACAGTACCACTATTGTTATATTTTGAAATATGGATTGTATTTTAAATATTTACGTTTTAAATATGGGCAATGATACTTCCTAGGTGGACTTCATTCAGTAAATCCTGTCCCCATGACAGGTTTGCCTGCACACTACTACTTTTTTTACAATATGATTGCTATTAATGTGCTAGATTAACAAAGAGCATTAACAGTAGAAGAAAATCAAGAAAAAGGTGTATAATATGACTACCTTTAGTGTCACTGTCGAAGCTACATACATACTTGAAGAAAGTGTAGCCCTACAAAAAGCTCCATGTACAGTATATGTATTTTTTAATGTTCTTTATTATCCCCTTGTATCACTCAGCACTGGGATAAAATGTGATTAGTGGGTTAAAGAAAATAAGCTAGTAAGGGGACCCGAAAACAGTAGCTTCTACTTGAGGTCAGGCTGAGAGAAGGAATCTGTGAATACCGTAGAACTACAACTCTAGCTCAGCATCGCCTCCTGCACACATTTTTACAGACTTGAAATCCATTTAGAAGAGAAAGGCAGCACTCAGCAGTGAGCAGGTCCTGTATAAAGGTGAAAACCTGTGCTGTCATCTTGCTAGCCCTAAGAGATGAATGTTATTTTGTCATCTTCTTGAATAAGGAGAAGACAGTGTTATAAACACAGCTAGAAAGAACGTCAGTAGCTCAGAAGGATCAGCCTTCTTGCAGACATGCGAAAACAACTGCTGCCAATTTATAAGCAGGTTGAAAGAAGTAGAAAATGTGGCCCTATATGTCTATTTACATGTATAAATAAATCCATCCAACAGAAAATACATAAAAATCTGTTCCTCCTACCCTGCCTGCTCCTGTTTTTTCCACTCCTGTGCTTGACAACATTATCAATTGCCAATACACCATAAAGAATGCACCGAGTTAGGTGCTAATGAGATTTCACTGTTGCAGGAGGGAAATAGCTTGGATCACAAGTTCTCATTTCACTTTGCCTTTTCTTACTTTGCGTCTGGAGCCTCACCAGCACTGGCACAGAAGGGCGTGAGGTGATCCTAGACTCCCACCAGAGACAGAAACCCTCAGCTGAAAAGTGTCAAGAAGCCGTCTGCATTGCCTCGGCTGGTGCAGCGCACACACACCTGATCCGAAGGCTTGTTTGTGTTGGGCTTTCCTGAAATCCTCTTGGCGGTCTGTAGAGCTTATCCACTCCTGGGTTTGTCGCTGCCACTCTAGTGATGTCCTAGCTTGCCGGTCCAGGGAGCTCTTTGTTTCATCTACGTTGGGTGCATGCTGCCTCTCAAGAGAGCTTCCTTTCCTCTCTGCTGAGCCTCCACGCTGGCCGGGGACTATTTGCTGCCTTAAACCCTGACCAGGGGGCGGGTCGGGTGGTGGTGGAAGATCTAAAAAATGTGAATAAGATTTAGATGAACTAATATTTTAATTGAAACAGAAGGTATATTTGATGCTGAAAAGTCCCTTGCAAATGGCACGAATCACTTCATTCACTGACTTCCAAGCAGGAAATTTAATGTTAATCAGAAAGGCATTACCTTCTGCTAGTTTTTTACTCAGGTTACTGTGCTGCTAGCTCTTTCCAACTTCCACAAAACTCAATAGACTCTGAGCCCTGACTTACATTTCTAAGCATGGGATTTGTTTTCTGTGGGGTATAGTCCATCTGGCTCTTGCGGTAACAGCAAGCAATTAGGAAAGGCTATGAAAAACTGATCTGTGCCAGTTGCCAGAGTAATTTCCCCCCATCATATTGGGCCTTGCTTCATCATCCGCATCTTTGGGCTTCACTTTCAGTTTGAGGTTTAAGCTTGAAATCTAAATATAGAACTTTATCAAAATGAATAAAATTCCACAAAAATTTGGGTAAAAATTGTTCACAAAACCTACTGTCATTGAAAAAGCATTAACACATCTGTGAAAAATGCATGTTTAAATGGAACCACCAAACAACGGGCGAGCATTTTAGTCAAGCACTAGCTGAAAGTTCAGCCAAAAGCTATAGTCTTACCAGACAAAAGGATGGCTTCTCTTAATTTTAGCAGTCTTGCAGATATAACCAATCAAAAGACAATTTCTGCTGAATACTGAAAGATACTTGCCTGATCTCTAACAACTCTTGTTCTTTTCAAGTTTATCACCTGGATTACTAAAATGCTTGTAGAATTGAAGGTCAAGCTTTTAATCCCATTTTTAGAGGCAAAAGTACATTTTATTTATTAGTTCTTGATCCAAGGCAATTGTAGAACCTGGATAGTTGTAATTCTAAATGTAAGATTTTCATGTAAGCTATATGATAGACTTATAACAGTCCAGAAACTCCTCAGACTTAAAAGAAAAAAATCAGAAAAGGGAAGCACTTTTAGTATTGTAATGAAAACTCTCCCATATCAGATACCCATTTTATATGTAGAACATTTATTGATAATTGTGTTTTTAGGCAGTGCATGGCCCAGATAAGTCTGTCCAACCCCATCAAATGCACTAAACCTATGTTAGTTTATACTAGATATGGGTTGGTCTTGCTTCTAGTCTTTTGGACCTTGCAGTGTTGTGAAGATATGTCAAGGAATTTAACTTGGCTTAATAAAAGGCATGGAAGAGTAAGCCTCTGCAGGAAAATCTGATGTTTAGAACTCTAGTGAAACTGAAATTCATTTTATGAACTGGTGAGGAGGCCTTTGGAGTGAATTTATCTTGAAGTCTGTAATCTAGCTTTATATAATGCTACACAGACTTTTTTTCCTGTCCTTGCTGTTAGAGGTGATACTTATATCTCACATATAGAGCAGAAATGCTTCCAAAGTTCCTGATATGTCATTCCAGTCAACATTGTCTCATACAAATAAATGAGGACATGTGGGCTATTTGTCTCTACAAGGGAACAACGTTGTATCTGACACTGCTTCTGTACTTTTGTTCAAAGCTGAAATGATATAGCCCAGATTAAGACATCTATCTTCTGTCTAGAACAGCCTTATAATAATCTGTCAGTGAGCTTGGTGTATGCTTTGTGTTCAGCACTAATTTATTTGAGAAACTTTTAGTTATGAATATAGATGTGACCTTTCACGACCATGACTATACTTGAGTTACTGTAGGTGGAAGTGGGAGGGTATGGGAGCTTGCCAATGTTAAAATTGCTTTATAGTGTTGGCTTCCAAAATGGCATTTTTTGTAATTGATTTTATTACGATCATAACCAGTTAATGTACAGAGCCACAACACTGGCATCTGCTTATGCAATCTGAAATAGAGATTACTGAATTTGTGATTTATAAGCACTTTATGGAGATGCACTGAATGCAATAAACAGTCATAACATGACATCTGACAATGCAATTTTCCAACATAAAATATTTAGTGTTCAATCTAAACAAAATTTTTAAGTAGGATCACACACACACACAAATTAAAAATATTGCAGTGGTAAACTTCTTAACATACAGTACCCTTCCTCAGAAATTGCCATCTAATAGTTGTTATTAATTAGATACTGAGAACGAAAGAAGGTTTTTACTTAAACCGTACTGCATGTTTTAGAGCTAGCTGCAACTCCTGGGATTACTGTAGACTTATGTTGCTGATCTACTGTTTACCTGATTCTTGCTTTTACTCATCCGCAAAATGGGCATAATGATTGCCTGATGCATAAAAATGAAATGGAAAACCATGCTTATAACGTTCTTTGGGTGTTTTAGACCTGTGGATGGGTTGAAATGAAAAATAAAATTTCTCTTCTGATGAAGCTTCATGCAATTCTGGAAGAATTACAGGTACTATGGAAGTAACGCAAGCTGGCTCCAGCCTGACTATGGCCTTACTGAACTGTGTTAGGTGTGTCTGAGAAGATCTGTAAGAATGGTTACTAATTATAGCCAACCATCACCTAACTAAACCGTTTGCTTTTTCATCTTGTTATTCAGGTTGATTGTCGCTTCCTTTGGAAATGTGGCTTTTTATTTGCTCTACAACTTAAATCCTGTAGTGCAAATCTTCTGCCTTAGGTAAATTACTAAATATGCTTTGTTATCTCGCCTGGGCATATGCAAAGACCCCATGTATCTGGAGCCTCGAGTTTCCTACTCCAGTGCCACGCGGAACAGTCTTGCCTTTCCTTTCCTCTCCTCTCACTTCCCATGGAAGTGTGGGCCAAACATGCCCATGCACTGTCTCCACACACACTTGCGAGTATGCACATACATGGTGGTTAGTGGTAGGCATTTCAGCTGCTAGTAAAGGGGTAACAGAGATCAGAGTTAGTAGTCTCAGTCCCTAGCAGGCAGACTTATTAGCACATAGAGGCAAGCCAACTCATTCCATCACTTCAACCACTTCAGAGAAGTTTTGAATCTAGCAGGACTTTCAGTGAAGATGCCCAGAGTGGCATCATTGATTGTCACTGTGCTTCCATCTAAGTGACATTTATGTTCCAGGTGCCAAGTAAAACACCCACATTGAGCTAGTAACTTACTAGGCTAGTGGGATGTCATCCAGACTACCACTTGCAGCCTCTAATGGCAGGATTATCAAACCCACAAGGCAATTTATAAGTGCATTGATGGAGAGGTGATGGTCTTATTGATTTAGTAACAGAGGGATTGTGGTAGAAAACCTGTAGGACATCAGAGTGCCTGATGAGGGGCAGATGGATGTTTGGCTTGGGATGATTCCAGTCCTCCTCTAGAAGGCAGAGCATTGGCCAAATGATTCGGGCACCAGTCAAGCTTTGGCACAGCCTCTCATTGTTAACTGGAAAAAGCAGCAAGCTACAGAACCAACAAGTATAAGGACATCCCTTTCTACCTGTGCCAGTGATTTGTCTTCCTAGGAGTGATAATTACTGTGGTGTTTAATAAGCTTCTGAACCACTTTCTAGCATCAAGGTAAGCATCTTCTCTATAGTGATCTCCCTCAGCAAAAATTGATTTGTAATACACAATAGCAATTCAGTAGCAAGGCTAATAGAAAACTTGTGTTCCAGTTTTCCTTTTTAACTCCTAACCATATTTCCCTTCTGCCTCCTCTTTAGTTTTTTTAAACATCATGCTCAGCTAAGGAAGAGCTTTTGACTTCAATCATACAGTTACCATACCACCACCTATATGACAGAGTCCACTGTTTTGCAATTAATGAATACATTGTTTTCAAGAAAACAAATTGTTCCTTGAGCACTAGAAGTAAAAACATCCTATTTGTTTTCTGTGGTTGACTGTGAGCTCAGACCGAAGATTTTTAATCATTTGAGGGATTCACAAGGTATTTTTCCTCTATGGATTTGCTGTTGTCTCCATGGTCTTTTAGAATGGGGAATTTAAAAACCAAGTTGTACAGGAAGATAAAATTTGAAAATTCAATCTATACTCAGTCTCTAGAGGATTCTGACCAGTCACCAAAGAAAATGAAGAAGTAAGTTTTTAGGGGATTTGCTTGGATTGCTGTCAAAAGTAAGCATGAAGTTGTATCCACATATGCTTACATAGTCTGGGATCTGTGTGCTATGTGTTAAATATTACAGTTTCTTAGGACTTTTTCACTGCCCCAGATGGTTACAGTTAAGAAGGGGGAAGTGCTCAGGAAGTGTATGGGAAAGGGCAGAGAAAGGGCATGGCTGGAGTTTACTTGGTCAATGAAAATTTTAAATGACAGATATCTAGTATGTGATGAGACCTAAAGACAGGATGCTAGGACTCATCCAGCGTGGGAATTTGAAGATGACTGGCAAACCATGATCTCATATGACAAATCCAAGAGGACGCAGTTGTAAAGGAACAGATTGGAGACATCTCAAAATCAGGAAAAAAAGTACAGTGATGCTTCCCACTGAAATCAGGACAGCCCAGGGCTGAACAGTCCGGCCTGGATTAGGGCTCAGAATTACTGGATCTATCCCAGGTTCTCCTACTTGCTTTTTCTAACTGCAGCTTAAGCATAGTGGTATTGTCTCTCTTTTAAAGTTCACTGCAATATTTCACACAAAGCATCCAGTAACCATTTTTAATTTCTGTATAAGAGAGGTTCCTAAATTCAGTTTGTTTACATACACACAGAAGGCAGCTGCAATCTTTAGCTTCCTTAACTGACAAATGTTCTTTTGCAAATTTAGCTATGACTCAGACCTGCCTTTACACTTTAACGACTCATATTCCATAAGAGTTGAAGTAGAAGTTCCTGTAGTAAGACAGGATGGGAAAGGCTCCTCTATTACTCCAGGACATTATAAAATTTTGGAACATATAGTAAGCAATTTACCTAGGTTTATAACAGACAAATGGTAAGCTAACAGTGTCCAAAAGTGGTTATGGCTACTGCCTGTGTCTGAGAGGTGGACTGTTGAAGGAAATGGTGTATCATTGGTGTTCTGGCTCAAATATATGAAAGAAACTCCAATAAGATTAGTATTTTATAAAGAACAAATAAAAGCAAATAGGGGATGCTTGCTTGCTTTTAATCTTAAAATCTCATCTCTTTCAATCATTTAAAACAATATCAGATTTTATGATGGAGCCATTCCCTTGGGGGTCACGCTTCCATCTGTCTCATGACCTGGTCTGGATTCCCATTAATTTTCTGGTACCTACACTATTGTTAGACATTTCTATAGCAATAATACTCAAAAGCAGAAAGATTAAGGTCCCACCATACTGAGTGTAGTGCAAAATCACATGTATACAGAGTCTGTTGCCCAAAAGGCTCATAGGTCAGGGTGACAGGATATGCCATGTGGAACGGTTGACTTGACATATTCACAGAAATAGTATTGCCAGCATCACAAGCGAAACCCACAATTTCAGTTTACTATTCTCTTAGACACATCTATTTAATGGATCTGTGTAGCAGGGAGGCCTCTGGAATACATCCAGAAGTGGAGGACATTAATGTTTAAGCCAATTCAGAGTCATATGAGTGGAGTCGAAGCTATTTTAAGCTGTTTCCTCAAATAATATGACAGTAAGAGTAAGCCATAGAGCATGAGATACAATGATAAGCCTTTTGGTGAAGACTTTCAATTCTTGAATCTACTCTCCACCTTTGTGGTCTGACAAAGAAGGAATCTGTCAGAGCATACCACAAAATTGTATCTGTACAGCTGGTAACATGACTGAGAGAAGAGCTCTGGTGTTTTTAGTAGCCACGGTTCAGCTTGTAAGCTGTTAAAGTATTTTATACATGTACCTAGAGTAATAAATAGTACATTATAAATAAACCAAAGTAAATATACTCTCTACCAAATCTATTATGTTACATGTCCAAATAAGATAATGAAGGGATTCTTAAGTAATTTTTACTAGAATAAGGAGGATGTTTTTACTAAAATCTAAAGTATTTTTAAAAGTGTTTTTATTTTTACACCATTCCCATACACTGGACAATTTGTCAAGGTGTACTTAAGATTAGGAGACAGACTCACTGGCATCACACCCACTCCTGTGGTCCAGACGATAGTGTTACGAGAGCCACTGAGATAGGTAGGACAGTCTAGCTCTCAGAATTACCCTAGTTCGAACACTGAAAGAGGGGGCAGCACGAGAAAAGTGATCACATCCCCATCTGTACTGCACTACAGTTATCCTTAGTGGTTCCCATTTTTCCATTTGTCTACTTCTCCCCTCTGAGAATTTCAATACCTACAGTGGCCAGGCTGAAGATCAGAAGAAATGAGGGTAACGTAGTCAGCCAGCCACCTTCCTATCCAGTTCTCCTCAAGGAGTAACAAGCAGCAATTGCATCTTTTGCCAACTTCAAGAGGGGATAGACAAAGATAATGGAAGACTGAGCTGATCTTAGTCATTAGAAGAGCAGAACAGACATGCCTGAAATTTCCAGATGGTAAGCGATGGTCAGAGAGAAGCAGAGATGTCAAAGAGGGAAACAAAGTCACTGAGGTCAGTGGATCTCAGGAATGAAGCAGCATGGACAAGAAATGAGGCAGAATCATGAGAAAATTGTGGCACATATTGCTGTAGCTGTTGGGTGGCTGTCAAAACCTGCACAAACCAAACAGAACATTGTGGGACTCTACGCTTCTTCTGAGGAATTCATGGCATACTGCTACAGTTGGTGGTGGCTACTTTAATTTAATGAAAAATTACCCACAGGCCATTTTTTAACGTCAACACATGCACAATGCAGTTATTTTTGCATAAGATTTATATTGAGATCTGAGAAAACCTAGGAGATGTTAACATGTTCAGGGCTGAAGTGAAGAAAGGCTCCTTGAAGACTCATTTAAGCAAGCTCCACACTGCTAGTGTTTCAATGTTGTCCATGTGGCAACCTGGGGACCCCAATTCACTAAACAAATAATTCACCATCACATATATTCCTTGAAAGATTGCTCTATGTTCTCCCACTCTGCACCCTTGCTTGTTGCAGGTTATCATCAGGGACTTTGCCACAACACTTACCGTCTGTTATTCCCTCCCTACGATGAGGCAAGGGGGGTTGGTCCAACCGTCCTCCCTTGTGTTTTTTAGTAGACCTTGGCCTCTGACTTTGATTGACAGCTGCACTGGTGTTGCTGTCTGTAGAAAAAGGACTGCTTGGCCGAGGTCTCTGAGAGGAAGGATATGTTTTGCCTAAAAAAAAGAGAAACCAGATGAAAAATTGTTATTGCCTTGAAATGGGCTGTTCTATTAATGTCTTTTCCGAAACATTAAATCTGGTCTAATTCTCAGAGGCAAGCAAGTGTCCCCTCGAGGTACCCGCTGATGACAACTGCTTTAAGACACACCACAACAAGGGAAGTGAGAAACTTGGCACTGTTTTATCTTTAACTTTTATAATTAAAATCATTCAATCTGTTGTGATAAAACTACTGTATGCCATATAACTCCTACCTGCTCTGTTTGCTGAACAGATGTGTCATAACAACTCCTCAGCCTTGAGCAGGGAAGGAAAACTGTTCTGCAATCATATCAAATTTATCTGCTTCTGCCTTCCACCTCCATGTTTGCTGAGCCAGAATCTCATTTTAGGGACTCCCATATGCACTGTATATCTGGAGTAACTCCAGTGAGACAAACATAACTGATTTTGCAAGCTATGTAGCAGTATAGGTTTGTATACTTAAGGGCTCTCTTCTCAAGAAAGAAAAATGGGGGGTCTATTTAAATGTTAAAATTTTCCTCTTCATTTTCGGTATTTTTATGTGTTAAAAAATAACATTCTGACTGAATTTATTCCTCGGGTATATATATATATGTATGTATATGTATGTAGACCAATCAAGCTATGTGATTTCTCTTAAAAGAAAAAAAAAATTATGCTGTTCTATGGAACATCATTAAAAGCATCATGGCAGGAACCATAGGAGCACAGTTCATTTAGTACATTAACTTCCTCTTATTTT
Organism: Pterocles gutturalis; assembly: GCF_000699245.1. Lineage (NCBI taxonomy): Eukaryota > Metazoa > Chordata > Aves > Pterocliformes > Pteroclidae > Pterocles > Pterocles gutturalis. Next base: position 464 of record NW_010140569.1, on the reverse strand, counting down.
TATGTTTTTATTCAGTTAACTTAACTAGGCTTATTGTTTAACAATAACTGATGAAAACTAAAGATTACCATCTTTTACTTTCTTTTTTTTTTCTGTCATTCTTGCCAAGTATCTAGGGGATGTTAACACTTTAATTCCTTTAGAACTGGTACTTAAAATTCTTACTTGTTTTAACCCTATCTGCAGTGGACAATGTATAAGCCAATCAGAACTTCTGCTCTTTCAGTGCTACGGTAGGCCCAAATGGTGTAAGAGTTGATGGAAAGGGGCAAAATGCCTGCTTGTTATTTTTCTGGTCAACTGACCCTAAGCTAGTAAGGAGCTTTTTTATCTTCTGGTTAATTTAGACCAGGGTCTACCCTGCTTGGAGTTACGTTTTCTAGTAAAACCTTTCAACAGATGCACTTATTTCCAACATGCAGTCACATACAATCTGATCTAGACAGGCTGGAGATTTGGGCAGG
>NW_010140568.1:0-6803 GCF_000699245.1 Pterocles gutturalis | reverse complement strand
CCTGTCAGCCTGACCTCAGTACCAGGGAAAATTGTGGAACAGCTCGTCTTGAGTGTGCTCACACGGCATGTACAGGACACCCAGGGGATCAAGCCCAGCCAGCATGGGTTCATGAAAGGAAGGTCATGCTTGACCAATCTGATCTCCTTCTATGACCAGGTGACCCTCCTAGTGGATGAGGGAAAGGCCGTGGATGTCGTCTACTTGGACTTTAGCAAGGCCTTCAACACCGTGTCCCACAGCATTCTCCTAGAAAAGCTAGTGGCTCATGGCTTAGACAGGAACAGCCTTTGCTGGATAAAAAACTCGCTGGATGGCTGAGCCCAGAGAGTTGTGGTGAATGGAGTTAAGTCCAGGTGGCGGCTGGTCACTAGTGGTGTTCCCCAGGGATCAGTTTTGGGGCCTGTCCTGTTTAAAATCTTTATCAATGACCTGGATGAGGGGATTGAGTGCTCCCTCAGTAAGATCGCTGATGACACCAAACTGAGTGGGTGTGTCGATCTCCTTGAGGGTAGGAAGGCTTTGCAGAGGGATCCGGACAGGCTGGACCGATGGGCTGAGGCCAATTTTATGAAGTTCAATAAAGCCAAGATACAGGTATATATATTCAGTTATATCTCCAGCTGAAACGGATTTAGATATCATTGTTACATCTTGTGATTAAAAACAGAAAGTTGCTGTCTCTTGTGCCATCATTCTCTTTTCAGATTTAGAAAACATTAGCAGAAAATTTTAACAAGCTTAGGTACCTGAGAATTTTACATAAAAGTTTTTTTTATCAGAAAATGTCAGCAGTCTTTCACATTTAATTTTTCACAAAAACCCACACCTTTCACAAGAAAAAAACAAATTTTATTGCAAAGGGATTGCTTTCTGATCATCCATAGTGTGTAATGGTTTATTTTGTTTTCATTTAATTTAAAAGTAGCTTTATCAAAACTCTTTTTTTTCTGGAGCTGGCTATAACTAGTAATGACATAAGAAATGGATGTTAAAACCTCAAACATAAAACAGAATATAGAACTTAATGACACTTAAAACCCCCTTGCTTTTAAATCAATAAGCACTGCAAAAGATGGTATTTTCTACTAAGCTGTTACCAGGAGCTATAGTGATGGGCTACAAAGCTTTCCTTCACAGGGCTGAGAAATACAAGTCGAGTTTTGTTGCTGTTGTTGCAAAACACTATCATATTCCAGGATGATGATAACAGAGAAAATTGATTTTGAAAAGCTTTTTAGGACAGAGTGTTTAACAACACTCCTGCTTGTATTGTCCAGAATATTGCTTTGGTAACCATATAAGCTGAAGCAGCTGAAGACTTAGAAATAAGTTGAATGTTTAGACAGCATATTACATACTTCTTAGTAGAAAACAGTTCACAGTTTTGCCTGATACATCTCTGATCAAGAACCAGCTGGACTGGACATGAAACAGCTCTGAAAAGATACAGAACATCAGAAATTAAAGGGTTAAAGCCAGTGCTATATCTCAACTCTAATGCAACTGTCAGTAAGATATAAGAGTATATATATGAGATATATGAGAGTAATAATATACTTTGCATTTATGTATTATGGCTCTTTCCCACCCAGTCTCTTAAAAACCTTTTCTAGTAGTATTAAGCACTTAATATTACCAATTGGTTCCTATGTTTTGTTAGTAACATATGTGCCTGGGGACGATGCCATTTTTCTAGCTGGCTGTTCACTCTCTCAGATAACTTGCTGTCAGCACATTTTCTTCTCTGAGGTTGGTGGGGACTAGAAGCAAATATATTAGTGACTTCAGTGAAATCTCTACACTGAATAAAGTCTATAGGGGCCTGTTCAGGTCAGTGAACAGCTTACCCAGGGGTACTGTGGAGTCTCCATCCCTGGAGATACACAAACCCCAGCTCTGCATGGCCCTGAGCAGCCTGCTCTCAGTGACCCTGTTTCGAGCAGGAGGCTCCTTCCAACCTCAACCATTTTGTGACTCAGCAGAGGTGTGTTGGCTTTTACTACTCTGAAGGGAATTGCGTGACTTGGGAGATAAATGCCAGCATCCTGGCTGTCACTCACTGCACTGAGTGAACCTCCAAAGGCTCCTACAGCCTACAAATAAAGATCTTATGCAATGACGGGCCCGATTTTCAAAATAGCTTAGCATATGATTGTGGCCGTTTAGGAAACCAGATCAGGAAGCTGCTTGGTAGTTTGGCAAACCACCTCTGTGTCAACAGCCTGTCATAACTTTAATGGTCCTATGCCGCTGTAAGGACTACGCAGACCAATATGATCAAACTGTAGCCATTTATTATGCCTCAATTACACACTTTTATACAGAATTCATGCAGATTTGGTAATCACTGATTGGATACAATTATTTAAAAATCTTAAAGACAGAGTTACTATTGGCTAACTTTGGAACTGGGAATGGGACCCTTAACATTACCTAATCCTGTTGATTGTTTACCTTCAATTTCTCCTTATCTTACTCACATGCTGAACAATTGCTTTCTTTCTCATCCCTTGCAGGTGTTATTTTTCTCCTGTAGTAGGCATCACTACATGAGGACCTTCTTCTAAAAAAGGTTCTGACAAACATGAGTATTTTTCTGCTAAGGAGATTCTTACAAACATAAGTATTTTTCTTCTAAGAAAGTTCTCACAAACATAAGGATTTTTCTTCTAAGAAAGTCTCACAAACATAAGTATTTTTCTTCTAAGAAGGTCTTACAAACATAAGTATTTTTATTCTAAGAAAGTCTCATAAACATAAGTATTTTTCCTCTAAAAAGATTTCCCACAGTCCTATGTTTCTTATCAAGAACTTAAGAAGATGGCATTTTTCTTTGCAACTATGATTACATACATATATACATATAAGTAAATATATATGTAACTATAGATAACATTGCTCACATTTGTTGCAATGTAGGAGGCCCTGCAATCACGACCTACCCTTGTGTCACATCTTAATACATGACTCCTGTGACCACTGTACCAAACAGGGTTCTCAAATGAGACTCATAAGTCTACATAAGTGGACTGTGTCCATTAGCTGTACAGTAAAAAAGAACAATGAGATGCTTATATTGTATATGTGTTGATTTTTTAGTTAAATAGTTACATCTGAGTTAATATTTAAACACATTAGTTCCCAAGTACACTACTGCATAGCAGAGCAGTGTCTTAACGCTCCTGTCTTAACAAATACAATAATGTAATGGGACCTTTGCATCAGTTAGGATAACAAAAGCTATTACATTATAATGGTTTTACTAAAATGATTTCTTTTTCTTTTTCTAAAATAATCTAATGCTCCGAGCTGGTTTGGAATGAATAGTGCTTCACACGCTGAATCAGAGACCGTGCTGTGTGGACAGTAAGACACAGAAATAATAAAAAAGCCCTTCTTAGTAATGAAAAGTGAGTGCTCAGGTCTCTAACAGCTACTGTGAGTACTCCTGCAGAACAACTGGTGCATATCACAGCCTCAGAGCTCTCTGTAATTCTAAGACATAAGCATTTCAGAAAACATATATTGTGCTTCTAGTCTAAGAAAATTGTCAGGAAATCAATGAATTAAAAGTTCATTTTTTGCGTGAAGTGAAATTCTGATTAAGGTTTCTTTGTATCAGCAGCAATATTTTTATGTTACGAAAACAGTGAAATAAGAGCAGAGAATCTGTCTCACTACTAAGATAATAAACAGCCCATTAAATCTTAAAACCAGGTGATCCTCAGACTATAGTCTAGTCAGATCTTAAGAATCCCAAGAAAAATATAGATGCTGTTGAAAGGTATCCTGTAAACAGAGCCTTATCTGCTGCTTACCCTGGGCTGCAGTGACTCTGAGTCTGGAACTGAATATATCTCAAGCTCTGCCAAGACTTTGCAGCAAATTCAAATGGAATAACTGAATATATTTGTCAGTATCAGAACGCTCAAGCACTTGGATGATCACTATGTTTTGTGAATTTTCTAACTGGTATGTGGAATTTGGCTGCTGCTACACTGAGTGGCTTAAGAGTTGTTTTCTGGATTTAGTCCAGTTATAGTCAAGGCTGCTGCTGCTGTAAATCATTTGAGTCTTATGAAAGAATCTCTGCTAGGCAGACTACGCTAGCAGGGCAAAATGAAGTACTTTCATTGTGAAAGCTCTTCTCCAGCTGAAGAGCAGAAGCAGCGATATGAACTGCTGAAGCGGTCCTGATAAAGCTGCTACCAAGTCATCTTCATATTCCCATTAACCTCGGGTCTTCCAACAGCTCTATTCTCCTGTCTTGTTAATCCCCACAAAGATCCCATGTTTCCAGTATTTAGACAATGTAAATCTACTGTGTGAAATGTGGAGGCCACTGGGAGTTTTGCCATTGCTGTTCACCAATACCCGAATGGTGATTGTGTTACTCTCAGCTTGGGCTGTACGGTTACACAAATTTGGCACAGAAGCAGATGCTGAGCCTACCATCCAGCCACTCACGTCTGGGGGCCTTACCAGCACAACATGTTAGACGATAAATCCTAATAGAAGTGACACAGTGCCATAGCCATGTGCATCACAAAAACAGGCAGACTGAAGTGTAACTGAGCCACCAGCTTCAAAGCCACAGCTCGTTCAAAATTGTTCACAGGTGGCTGGGATTTTAAGTCCCTTGCCTCACCTGGCAGACCACATCACCTCTGTCATCTGCTGGGAATGCTTCCAGCTCAGCAAAACCCCATTGTGCAGAACCCTGCCTGTCTCCTTGGCCACCCTCACTATGCAAGGGTGCAGCATAGGTCCTGCTTTGGCTTGCACAACTTTAAAGCTCAGCCTGACACCTTGACAAAGAAAAATAGTCCAGAATGGGTGTAGTGGAACAGTTTCTGCTCTCTGGCTTCTCTTGTGGTCACGTTTATGCTGCATCAATAGTGCCTTTGTGTGGTTTAACTTGCTCTGCCAAAGGGGACTAGGAAAGCAGAGTGACTTCTCGGGGTTAGCAAGTCTTCTGGACAAGCTCTCTGTATGAAGCACAGAAGGTGGAGAGAGCAGAGATAATAACTAACTTTACCAGATAAAAACCGTAATGTGGGTAACTGGAGGAAGCATTTTCCCTGCAGATTAGTCTTTAATGGATTAGCCAGACTGTACATTTTGGTAATGGACTTCATAGTCTAAAAAAAATTCACAAATAACATGATTTGTTGGAAATTTAGGGGGTTGAAAGTGCTTTTCATTACAGTCTTACTGCGAACACAAATCACTTTCACAAAAATTCACTATAAGGTACTTGATAATATGTAAGCCTAAGCACTAAAAAAAATCCCCCAAATAACAAAAAATACAATCACAAATGTAGTTTCTAGAACTCAAAACCACTTTTTCGCTTTTCAGACTTTAAAAAAAAACTTCAAGTTTTCAGTTATTTTTTTCTCCACAAAATAATAAATTTACTATTTTTTAATAATAAGAGTTAATAAAGTAATCACTATAATGTCATCCAATGGATCTTATGTAATGTCAGAAATATTCCTGTGACCATGGTATCCAGCTGAAATAGTTATTGGTCTCACATATATTTGTGTGAATGCAATATTTCTTAAAAGATCTATATGATTAAGTGCCCTTCCATTAAATTAGATCGGATTACATACATTCACTCTTCAGAAGTACTCATGCTATGTAAAATCCAGAGGACAAAACCAACCTGTGTTTCCAGGCACTGGAATGAATATAAGAAACTGACCCTACTGATTCGGTGACATTCACTTATGTAGCAAATAATATGCATAATGTGATATTATGTTAAATGCTGTCAAAATTTACTTTCAAATAATATTTCATAATGAATTTTTTAACTGTTTGAATAAAATACCTTGAACAAGTGGTCCAAACACATTCACAATTACTAAAATTAAAAAAAACCCAAACATTAAAAATACCAGAACAACAGAACTTCTGTTTCAAAGAAGCACTGTAGGAATAGACAGTAATTATTCCTGACTGCCTTCATCTTCCTGAACTTTTCTTAGCTAGTATCAAATATCTGATCTGAACATGCACTCAAATTAATAAGTTATTGCCAACTAAGTAAACATACGCTGAAAAAAAATACTATTAATGAGAGTGTTTCAGTAACATAAGGCAGCTCGATTTCAGTCTAGGTCATAATTTTACAAATAAAAATGTGTGCACGCTGCAAACTTTCCTCTATGGGCATTGGGTAAAAAACATACTCAGAGAGAAGATTAATGCCAGCTGCACTGTTCCCATGAAGGAGCTCAGGACATGAAAATCTTCCGCTCTAAAGCAGATGCCGAGATGATGAGAAGGGGCAGTGCACCCCTGAATCAATTCAGTTTTACCCTGCTTTTGTAGGGATGGCTTTCCGCACAGCTCAGAGGTCTGAGCTGATGTGTTATGCTCCACAGCACTGTCCCCTGCAGAAACTGAGGTTTACCCAGAAAGAGATAATTTATTTGGGAGTTCTATTTGTGCCCTTGGGTAGCGCGTTTTCTCAGGCTCCCTTTAGTGCATTAGTACCTATATGCTAAAAGTGCGCAACACAGAAAACCAAGACGGAGCATATAGCTTAATATCTGTCAGCATGTGAGTAGCATGAATTTCTCTTTTTTTCAACATTAAGGAATGATGATAATAGAGTAAAACAAGCTGTTGTGGTTTTGTGGGGTGGGCTTGTTTGGAAGCAGGGAGGGGCTGCAGTGCCGGCCCCTGTAAGTGACTGCTAAGGGTTCACCCCCACTCCCGGCTCCAAGGGTTTAGTAGCCGAGGGGGCAGGGTGGGGAGTGGAGGAAGGAGTACCACCAACCTAG
>NW_010140567.1:74956-88072 GCF_000699245.1 Pterocles gutturalis | reverse complement strand
GGCAGCAGACCTCCCTGTGAAGAGGGTCTGTCCAAGATATTGGACCCTCAGTTCCCGTTAGAAGTGAGTCACCTACAGCTATGACCCGTCTTTTCTTCTGGATGGAGGTGGTCGTGATAGGGGGAGTAGTCCTTACTGATCTCAGTGGCACCTCTAGAGCAGCTGAACCATATTCCGTGTCATGGACTGGCTGCTCCAGCACATCCAGAGATGCATACCTATTATTTAGAGTGATCTGAGGCCCTTCCTCTTCTTTGCAGAGCAGTGAAATGATTCTGCAAGGGCACTTCAGCCTTTGGAGGAACCCTTTTCTTCCTGTTGGTCCTCGCCATTGCCTTTGCAAGCTTCCACTCCTCTGCATTAGTGGCTTCTGCCCTGTCTGCATTAGTGGCCCCCCTTTCTTCTCGGTGTTCTGGTAGGGGGGTTATTGGGTGTTTATCCATGGGTTGTGGGTCCACAGCAGACTGCGCCTGGAACTAGTTCTGTTTCCTTCTCAGCTTCCCTGATTCTATGCAACCATCTCACTGCCTCCTGCAGCTCAGCCACCTGCCGCAGGAGGTCCTCTGGAGTGAGAAGAAGCCTTTTGAAGCCCTAGGGTTTTTAATTTCCCTTGCTTGCTGCATGGATTACAAGGTAAATTATCAGAAATTGTTCCTAAGAGTTGCAGTAGAAACATTTATGATACCTGAGAGAAGAGAACTACAAAAGCTAGAAACTAGAGATTGTTGGAAGTCTGTCTTTGTATGATGAAGATGGATTACAATGATAAATGATGATGTACCTAATAACGATTTTATAGATTGTGGTTTATGATGTAGCACTCCCATCCCATTGTGATGTAGCACTCCCATCCCATTGTGAGCAGCTTTTCAGACTAACAACAGACAGTGATGACACAGCATCATTACAGTGGTAGAAACTCACTTTCTCATACCGTGTGCAACTAATAATAGAAGTTAATAAAAGGATAAATCCATGGAACAATGGCCCTCGGCTAAACTCTGGTTAATGATTCAAAACGACACAAGATCTTCGACAGAGTGAAGAGAAAATGCTGCAGCAAAAGGTCTCACAACATCTTTAAGCTCCCCTTTAGCCAGCAGATAGCTGGCCAAGCATGTGAAGGAAGGCAGCAAGCAAGGCAGATAATTGGTTAGAATCATAGAATCACAGAATGGCCTGGGTTGAAAAGGACCATAGTGATCATCTAGTTTCAACCCCCTCACCATATCCAGGGCCACCAACCACTAGACCAGGCTGCTCAGAGCCACATCCAGCCTGGCCTTGAATGCCTCCAGGGATGGGGCATCCACGACCTCCCTGGGCAACCTGTTCCAGTGTGCCACCACCCTTTGGGTGAAAAACTTTCTCCTAATCTCTAACCTAAAACTCCCCTGTCTTAGTTTAAAAGCATTCCCCCTTGTCCTATCACTATCCACCCTCATAAACAGTTGCTCCCCCTCCTGTTTATAGGCTCCCTTCGAGTACTGGGAGGCCACAATGATGTCTCCCCGGAGCCTTCTCTTCTCCAAGCTAAACAAGCCCAGTTCTGTCAACCTTTCCTCATAGGAGAGGTGCTCCAGCCCTCTGATCATCTTCATGGCCCTCCTCTGGACTTGCTCCAACAGCTCAATGTCCTTCTTCTGCTGGGAACCCAGAGCTGGGTGCAGTACTCCAAGTTGGGTCTCATGAGAATAGAGGGGGAGAATCACCTCCTTCGACCTGCTGGTCATGCTTTTTTTGATACAGACCAGCTGGCCTTCTGGGCTGCAAGTGCACATTTCTGGGTCATACCAAGCTTCTCATCAGGCAGCACCCCCAAATTGTTCTCCTCAGGGATGCTCTCAATCCATTCTCCACGCAGTGTCTATTTGTGCTTGGGATTGCCCCAATGCACATGCAGGACCTTGCATTTGGCCTTGTTGAACTTCATGACATTTGCACAGGCCCACCTCTGAAGACTGTCAAGGACCCTCTGGATGGCATCCCTTCCCTTCAGTGTGTCAACCACACCACACAGCTTGGTGTTGGCAAACTTGCTGAAGGTGCACTCAGTCCCACTGTCCATGTCGCTGATAAAGTTGGTAAGCAATGCTGGTCCCAACACCAACCCCTGCGGAACACCACTCGTTACCCATGTTCACTTGGACATCAAGCTGTTGACTGCAACTCTTTGAGTGTGACCACCCAGCCAGTTCCTTATCTACTGAGTGGTTCTTCTGTCAAATCCATGTCTCTCCAACTTAGAGACAAAGATGTTGTGCCAGACAGCATCCTTGGAATGTACCACAGCACAAACCCTCAATGGTGTTTCCTTCCTTTTTCAAAGTTACGTTGCAACGTAGGAATGAGACTGCAAATTTGTCTGAAGGATCAAAAGCCCTGAGATGAAATAGTTATTAAATAAACAGATTCTGCACCGCCTTTCTAACTCTGACCCTTGCGTAGAGAAAACTAAAACACTGGTGATAAATGCTTTTAGAATTACCCTTAAAAAACCTCAGGCATCTGTTTTCTCCACTTGTTGTGAGGAATTGTGAGACTGCAACAAAATGTCCTATCCATGGCAAAACAAGGAAACCAACAAGGCCCTTCCTGGAGTTCTTCTGTAAAAAGGTTTGCTCCCTAATCACTAGGAGTCAAACTGAAAAATTCCCAACAAAATTCTCCTTAGGAGTTTCAGACCAGAATAGCAGGAAATAAAAAAATTATATAGAAAAAAATATATAATTCCATAAACTATAAGATTTTTTTCTGCACAAATTCTCCCTCTGAAAGGAAGTGGGCTTTCGATGAGAAGACCTTCAAAGTCATGGAAGAAGTGAGAGGATCTGAGAGCACAGCACAGTCTGGTGCCAGCACTGCTTCTTGCAGAAGGTCATCGTGCTCCCTAAATGCTCACAACCCCCTCCAGAGCAAATAGGGGAACACACCTCCTGTAAGAGCACTGCCTTCGTCAGCAGAGTTACAGCTGCTCTCAGTCACAACTATATTCCTCTCTTTGTGTGCTACAGAGAATGGTTTTAGTTTTCAGCCTTGTTGAGCCTGTTAAAGCTCAATCACTGTCAATCTAATTCCCTGATGGGCCAATCTGTAACGTACTCTTGGCTCCTATGGCTGGAGCTGATGACTGCATTTGCTTAGTTGAGGAACAGCTCTCCTTGATGTTCATATTGAAGCAATTGTACCTTGTTGGCATCAGTCATGCCAGCCTGATTTCACTTAAACTTCCACGGCTGCGTTTAAGAAGTTTACTCACTCAGGGCCTTGAAGCAGTAGTTGGAGGAGGATAAGAAATAATTTCATGCAAGTTCTTTGTTTCTAAACCACTTTCTGTGCATAAGGTTGTGCAAAGAGTTCTGAAAACAACCACAGAAAATACAACTTCAGGACAGGATTTTCTGGTCTGAAACTGCTTTATTCTAAGAGTCCCCTTGTCCTTTTGAGAGTTCCCATGTCCTTTTGACTATGAAACTCACTGCCTAACTCCTTTCTGATCAAAAGGAACGTGGTAATTTATAAGGTCTCTGAAGATGCTGAGAAATAATAACCTTAAATTAAAAAAAGATCAGTGATTAAAAAAACACGTTTTTTCACCTCCTATATGATTATTTGTAGCACATTGCTCTAAACTATTGCAAAACACTTTGGAAATACCAGATTGTTCTAATTTCAATTTAGACTTTTAGAAAGGGGGTTACACTGATACATTCAAAGGTATAGCTCTCTGTAGTGTATCAGATTCAGAGGAGAGGAGTGGAGAGGAGAGGAGAGGAGAGGAGAGGGAGAGATGGAGTGTGTCAGCACAGCATTCAAATGCTCTCACCAGACACAGTATGCATGCTGCCAGTGACATAATGATAACAGTTTGAACACAGCCCTACACACCCTGAAATCGTTCACTTCTGACCCAAACATACAAAGCTCAAGTTACCTAAGAGCTAATCTCATCACACCATATGCCCTTCCTCCTTGCAGCTTCCCTGCCTCCCACACTCTACATTTTCAGTAACATGCAAATGTCTGAAATAAAGCCCAAGGTACTGCTGCCTTCACCACTCTGCTTAGCTTTTTCCCCCTTGTTCCTCTATCTTGTTGCCATTTTTATTAATTTTCACCAAAACACTGGCTCTACAAAAAAAAAGACTGATAATAAATGTTGGCTGAAAACCCATGACTGTCCAACTTCTATTTTGCCTGCAGCTTGCTTTTACGCTTGATCCAGGATTCAAAGATTTAACAGAGCACTCAGGAAAACAAACAAAAATTGTCTTCCTCTGCAGGCCTGCTGCAGCCTCAGATGCATTCACAGCACGAGAAAGGGGATGTGTGGTGCATGCTGCAGTGCTTGCTCTTTCTGAGAGCCAGGGTGTTGGTAGGGCACCTGCAGACCTTCTAAAGCATCTTGAAACTCAAGAGGGCACTCTGAGGAATAGAGAGCTCTGCTCCACTTAAAGTCCAGGTTCTCTCTGTAGCAGTCTCAGATTGCTGTGGAGGGAGTAACTTCTGATGTACAATAGTGTAAGAGTGAGTAGACAACAGAGCTTCACAGTGAGGACTGGCATAAGGCAGGCCTTGGGGCTGTGGGAAGAGAGACACTATTCCCTTCCTTCTCTTGAGTCAGGGGCACCAAACTCATCTTGGAGGCATGTGAACAGCTTATACTATCAGTGTCAGCAAAAAGCTGCTTCAGACACATGTCTGCAGATTTTTCCTCCATATCCTGTGACTTACTCTTTCCTGATGTCAGAAGAGATTTTAAGTGACCTCTTTGTAAAGACCACTTTGGTTTGCCCCCACCTGCCTTTCCTGGCCTTTACTCATTGAATTTCAATTAGTACAAAGGAAAGAAAATTGAAGGATCCTTTTTAAACTTTACACTATGGAAGATTTTCCACATTCTGGAGCCAAATGACCAATTTTCCAGTGCATAAGCAGTGCAGGGTGGATACAACAATCTTTACTGTTCTTCTCATCCACTCTGGAAGAGGGATGTCACCAGCTGTCAAATTTGCAGCAGCAGGGTGTGGCAGGGTGTGTATTTTGCTGTCAGTTCCTGTGGCTGGGCAGTTCTGGGCCACTCAGCTGAGCTTTGAATCCAAAACTTCCACAAACCAAAACCACAGGCCTATCACGGCTATGTCAAAACCTCAAGCCCGGCAGATTCATTGAACCCTTATAAAGACTAGCCATTAGACAGTGGCAAAATCGTCCCAGCAAAAATTGCAATTAATAAAAGCAAATGGGACTGCTTTATCATCAAGCAGTCATCTGGTTGCAGTCTATTTTAATCATGGTACATTCAGCTTTCCAAAGAATGGGAACTGAGGGCACAGTTATGTGCTCTGAATTTCAGAACAGATGCAAACTGATGCCTGCTGGGCATGAACATGCTGGTAAATTTCTGTATTAGAGAGGGAAATGAAACCAAATTCAAATGGGATTATCAAGAAGAGAAGTGAGGTATTTCTCTGCAAGCAAAACAGAAACCATTGTGCGTTCACTGGAAAGAGGATAGAAAAAGTCTTGGAGCTTGGCTCCTTACCTCATACCAATAGGCTTAAGACAAAATAGAAACCTGGCAATCTTGATTTCTCCACTTACTCTAAGCACAAAGCATTTCCATAGGGAGTGAGCTGCCTCGTGCTAGTGACAGGGTTACAGAATATGGAGGACTCATTTTAAATTGAGTACTTGGCATTCTGTAAAGCTATATGCTGGATTATCTGTGGCTGCTTGTTCCTGTAGCCATAGCCTGGATTGTAGGACTGACTCCCTTCTCTCAGAAAGCAGTGAGTCTGCTCTGTCAGTAAAACCTAGTTCCAACTGCGCAGTCAAACCTAGCTTTGACCCTTGAAGACAGGGGAGCTTTTTTCACAGCTGAAATCCATGTAGGAAACCTACAGTCCCTGACTGCCTCAAATCCAGTCTTGATCTAAAGACTACATGCACGAGAGGAATCACCATATCCAGCAGAAGGCTGATCTGCTGGGTCGTTATCCTTCTCATGTTTTGCAGGAACAAGCATTACATTTTGAAGAGACTGGTAGAAGCACTTCAGGCAGCCATGGTAAGAAATATCTACTTGCACTCCTGAGAACAGTCAACTTGCAGAAGCCAGCCACATCAGCAAGCATTGGCAACAGGCACAAGGAGTGGGAAGAAAGGTAAAGTCATCCTGTTGGGAAGGCAGTCCTATTAAATCCCACCAGGCATGAGGCTTGAGTGTCTCCTGCATGTTGAAGTGTTCCAGTAAATGCCCATGTTGAACTGAAGTGCTCGTGTTATTTCACCGGTATTGGGGGCAGTAGTACAAACAACGTTTTTCTTTGATGCTGCATTTCACATCTAGACTGACCATTCATAGAAGCCTTTCCTCTTGCTCAAGGTCTTCCTAACACCTCTCTGGTTTGGACTTTTGTGTCTAATAAGGGTTGAGCTGAAATGTCAGCCTTCCCCTGAGCAGAGATGCTAATAGTCTTTCTTCTTCCATGAATCCACTGATTCACCTGAAAACTACCCCTGCAAAAGGGGAGGATTGACTACTTTTTCAGTCAGTTCTTGCAGTTGCAGGAATGGGAGAGATGAAACAAGAGAGGAGTCAGGGAAGCATGGCTGGGAGTTGGGGCAAGCACTGACCTCCCAGATCTTGGATGGCTTTAGTTGAATGTGAAGACAAGGAGGGACAATGATGTAGAGGTATTGACCTAAGGCTGAATTTCAAGGCATTGTGCAGGTGTAAGGAGGTAACACCAGATGTTGGAGAGAACAGCTTTCACACTGTCTGAACACCTGTTCTCTATACATATGAGCAGGCCACATCTACTTCAGCAACACATTGAGAGCTTTATCTGACAGGCTTTTCCAACTCTTTGAACCTTCTCACTTTGCTAGATCACCTGGAGACCTACAGATGTGGTTAGCAGAGGAGGCCCCTGACAGGGACAGAAGAGACCAATAAGCCATCCTTGCAAACATCAGGGTGTAATCAGCGATGGCCATGCAGCATGCCCATCCCAGAGAGGACTAGAAAATGGGCAGGCTGGCTGGGTGTGCAGAGATCATAAGTAACTTAATTTGTAAACACCTTAGCAATAGAAAGAAAATCCCAAAGGCTAGAATTCATTAAAATCACAGTGTGTGTGGGGGGGAAATATATTTAATTTGCCTACTGGTAATATGAAATCAGACAAAGTCATTACAGCAGCTATGTAAGAGACTGTGAGTGGCATTTCCTTGTTTGTTTGGTTCTCCTGAATTTATATCAGTCCCACTAGACATCATTTTGTCACTTGCATCCCATTGTTCGCTTTTGTATGCCCTATGGACTTAGTTTTCATTTACAACAGTGAGAGGAAATCTCGACCTTGGCTGCGTCTATGGGATGGCATGGGAAGACGGCTGCAGCCGGTGGTATGCACACAATTCCCTTGTCATTTCTGTAGGTTTAGTCAGCACGATGGTAGGAGTTACCCTGTGACAGTGTTGAATATGTATGCGCTGGTGTAGAGACTGCCAAACAAAAGGAAGCAAAAGGCTGTCCTCTTACAGAAAAATACTTTCTCCTTGTTATGAGTGAGGCATATAAAGAATAACACAGAAAAAGACGCTTAATGACACTCTAGTCTGACCAGCCTAACTGTGTTTTCCTGAGGCAGTTTCGTCCTTGAAAGTCTTATGTACACCAGTAACAAAAATCCCTGTGCAGTTTACACTAACAGCCCTATCAGCACAACTGGGCTTTACACAAGTGAGGACCCACTCCCACAGGTAGCCAATATCCCATGACACTTAGCTGTGCATGAATAAAGGGTGCCAGGGAAAAGAAAGGGAGGGTCAGGTGTTTCCCTCCCTGAGCTACAATCCATGACTCTGTAAAAAGCTGTACAACTTGTCCAGTTTTATTTCACCAAACACAATCTCTTTTGAGCTGTTAAATTCAATAGTTTGCTTTCTTTTCTGTTGAGCTCACATTGCCTATTGGACCCTGACTATCTGCTATTTGGACCACTTCTGGATGCTCTTAACATGTGTCATAATTTTTGTGAGTTTTTGTGCTCTTTCCAGTTAAGGATTCAGGTGTGATAACTAAATATGTATTGAATCCTTCAGCTGAGTAAGCTTGTGTAGAGAAATTACTGTATCTAAGCAGGAAATTAGCTGCTGGCTTGTGAGCAGTTAGCTGCCCATCTCAGCCACATCGTTCTCCTGGTTCTTCCTCTGTTCTTTGTCTGATCCTTTGGAAACAGTCACATCCAAGCTATGTTTAAGTGGACCTTACCTGCCTAGTGCAAGAGCAGAAAGAGAACTGCAGCAGCCAGAACACAAAGGGCTTGTAACCTATCATTTCTTTCGACTTTTCAAAGTTCTTCTTCCTCATATAAGTACAAACTTCATGTGAAAATGCTACAGGGCGAGCAAAAATCTTCCTTTTTATAGTTCTTCCTCTACAAGAATCTGAAGAGTTGTGGTAGATACTTTGGTCTGAAGTGATATAATTAGAATGTTTAATTATTTCAGAGCTGAAGTCTACTGTAGACAAAGTATGTTTGTTTTATACCAAAAAAAAAAAAAAAAAAAAAGGATAGAAGCTAATTTTATAATTCAGGATAATGATGTGGTGAAAGCACTGTGTTTTAAGAAAGAAAAACATTTAAGTGACTTGGCCATTCCTAACAAGAAAGGCAGTTTCAAACTACCTTTGTTGGCAATACTGAGAGCAATTTTAAATTCCTGCTCTAGCGCTCCCAGGACAAGCACTACTGTAGAGATTTCCCCAGATGTTTACTGATGATTTTGGGATTTGTAGGATGTGCACATCACTCAGAGGACACGGCACAAGTTCTCATAAATAAATTGCATAAAGAGTGTATAACCAGTTAAACCTTAGCAGTTTAACCAGTAAAATACTTAATCTGAACATAATTACTGTGGAATTAGAATGTCATATGGACATAAACTAACAAAGCACATAAATAAGAAATATCTGAAATGTACTTCTTAACTCACTATATTGCAATAATTCCTTTGTATCTTCTAGGTAAAGGGAAGCTAGATTGCTGAGGAATGCAGATGTTAAATTACTGCATACTGTCCTTGCCATGCTGACTGCTGGGATTAACTCTTCAGAGGTGTTCTTGTTTCAGCTGGGACAGAGTTAATTTTCTTCATAGTAGCTAGTGAGAAGCTATGTTTTGGATTTGCACTGAGAAAAAGGCTGATAACATACTAATGTTTATAGTTGGTGCCAGTCAAGGGCTTCATCTTCTCTGCTGTGCCAGTGTGTGCAGGTGCAGGAGAAGCTGGCAGGGAGCACAGCCCAAAATTACTGGTTTAGGATTCGACCTTATTTTTAGGACTGAGACCCAAATTGGCCAATGGTCTATTCCATCTCAAGCACGTCATGCCCCGTATGTTGATGAAGATCTGTCTGGAAGTTCTCTCTCTCGGTCAGGTCTCTCTGTTTTGGACTCTTGGGCTCTTCTCTTTTCTGGGATTGCAGTTCCTAGACTCTCTCTACTCCAGGATCTTTAGCTGGGACTGGGCTGAACCTTGGTCATTGGGTGGTAAGCAAGAGTATTACTCATTTGTATATTTGTACACTATTATAATTACTACTATTATTATAATTATTGTTTTCAATGTTATTGTATTTTAGTTATTAAATTTTTCTTATCTCAACTCATATGTCTGTTTTCTCTTTACTCCTTTGATTCTCTCCCTCATTCCTGGAGTCAGGGGGGGACAAGCATCTGTGTGGTATTCGTTGTTCTTAGCTGGGTCAAATCACAACAAGAGGCTAAATTCCTCTTGCACACTGAGGCCAGAGAAAAACTGAGTGCCTGTAACAGCAGTTCAAGGTGAAGGCAATAGAAAAGGAGACCCTAGAGCTGGCCAGAAGTATACAAGGGCTTGGGCAGAAATATAGGCAGCAAAGTGTGGCCAAAACTTTTCGTGCTTTTGCATGAGGCATCCTTCTTCTTTTTCAGCTCCTCTGCACCTAGGGGATATGAGGTGTTTACACAGGCACTCAGTGTGATATGCCTCTTACTTTGTAAGACATGCTTCTTACTCCCCTGAGTAACTACTTTGACTCTCATCCTCAGTTTTGCTGTTCACAATGAAGACGTCTACGAACAGGGACTACGTGGGTTGCTGTATGAAAGGTACATGTGAATTGACTTGCACCACCACTCCCGGGTCTTGCTTCTTTTCATAAAAACCCCTTTGCATTGCTTCCCCCGTGAGTCATGGAAGGAGAAAGAGAGTAGCTTTTTCTCCTGTTCTGTTCCCCGATGCCCAATGATTTCTTTGCTGAGGAGAAAGTCTGTTGCACAATGTGGCCCAGCAGTCCTGGACATGGATGCTTTACTTGCAGTCCTGAAGATCCTTTAAGCAAACCTACCTGTTGGTTCCCACAGCTTGCTTTTTCACAGCACGTTACTAATAAACTTGGACACTGCTCTTATGACAATACTGAACAGTTCCAAATCTACATCTTGATCACTGACTTAGTGCTAGGCTGAGTTAAACCCACTTACCTGTTTCCTCAGCACTGTTATGTATGGCAATATTCAGGCTCCAAGCACACCCACCTAGCTCAACATGATTCTTCTGCAAGTTGCATTAAAAGGTCAGGTTTCCTGACTCACTGTGAATCACTATGATCAGAATATGTTACTCAGCAGCAGCTGCATATCTGAAAGGCTTAACTCAGCCAAAATAAGGATGCAGCAGTTTAAACAAGGAAGCTAGACCAAGTGATAGACTGGATATGTCCCAAGGTCTTCTAAATCTTATGTCTCATAGTGATCAATCCCAGGTAGTTCTCAGGTAATTATGTGCCTACTGCAGGTTGCCTGTCTGCTGGATTATCTCATCCTGATACAGACTAGCATAATACCCAAAGCATAGCATCTAATATCCTTTCCAGAATTTTCATCATAATTAATTATTACCAGCCTAGGTATTTTTGCAATTCATATAAGTTGCCAGTGCTTCTTTGTATGTAAGCTCCTGGCTTCAAAATCTTCTCGTAGCAGTGGATTCCACAGTCTAACTGCAAATTGTGAAACAGTCATCTTTAATTTCTACCACTGCCTCTGAATTCTAGGTCTATTCCTTAATGTTTAGATCACTCTGGTTTATATTTTGTATCAGCTGTTTGTCCTGTTCACAAAATAAAGAGTCAGGTGCAAGAGTACTGACTTAAAAAATACAATAATTTGACTTCTGCACAAAGAAGGAAAAGCCAAAGGCTGCTTTAACTTGATCTAAACAACAGATTATTCTGTGAACCTCTACAGTTTATGCCCTTTTCCTACACTAAGAAATTCCTGAGCATTCACACTCTTCATGGTCAACTGCCTGCTAAGGATCAATTGCTCCCCTACAGAAAACCAGAATAAAATCACTGGATAATCCTCACTTATACTGGCTGAGGACCTAGGTTATAGCATTTTATCTCTGTGAGCTTTTCACTTAATTCAAATGAAGGCAAATTCTCCTTCTGTCTTCATTGCTTTTCATACCCTGCTCTTGAATTTATCCCTTTATTTTAGTTCAGCTTAATTCTGGGTGAGAGTGCCCACACATTAGTTCTGTGTAATAAACGCACTTCAAAAATTAATTCAGATCCTATTGCCTGAGTGTCCCCATGTAAACAGGTTCCACAGTATCTATGAAATATATCTCTGAAATGCAAGACATAGTATCAACAACAACAAAAAACAAGAAATAGCAATTATTGTTTGTTTGTATCTTTTAAATCCATCAATTGAGGCACTCATTTAAAAAAATCCCACAACCCTGGGCATTTCACAGCTTTAACACCCTGAAGTATTTAAATATTAAGTTCACATCTTTCTGAATCCCATGAGTGCCCCTCCTCTGTCCCCTCATCTTGAGCAATAGACACAAACTTCTTGCTGGGGCTCACTCAGCAGTGGTAGTGACACTGCTGAGCATCTCCTGACTTGCCAGTGTCCCACCAAGTGCTGGCGTGTGCTTTTGTCTGATCTCTGCCATCATCTCTGCCTGTCCCTCTCATCTGGAAAAGCAGACATTTTGCTGTGTTGTTGTAGTGTTGTAGATAAGGAACCCAAGGGCCATAATTCAGCTCTGGCATGCGTCATCATCTCAAAAGGAGATCAGCGACATTATGTCCCTGTCCTGTCACAAATTCACTCCAAAGTTGTTTAGGTTCATAAAACGCTATAGGAGCCTATAACCTCAAATGAGAGGTGTCCAGCCTCCCCGCTGTCCTTAAAAGCTGCTCCACACGATGAGAGCCATCTACCCTCTCTTTTGGTAGCTGCTGTTTTTCTGTTGTTTGTGATCTCAGCACTAAAATTTGTGCCAGAGTGACATTTCTGTAGCAGCTCCCATTAACTGGAACAAAAACAATCATTTGAAATTGGCAACTGTGATGGAATGAAATGTTTCCATAGAAGGCATTGCACAAGTACGTCTTGCTAATGCTAAAATTGTGGGCAGGACGCTCTGGTGGAAGATTTTCCATCCAATTTGTATTGTGACAGACATGGTTAGGATGCTGACAAAATCAAGGCATCACAGTGTATAAGTCAGAGCACAGAAAGGATAAGGGTTTAACTCTTGTAATAACAGAGTCAGCTGGCAGCACTGCTGTTAGTAATACAGATAGGCTTTCCAAATTTTCCCTATGAACACTGTCAGCAGAACTAGTGGTCATTAGCAGACTGCAGAAACAATTTGGCACGTCTCAGCTAGTTTGCTTTTGAGTGAATGGGGCATTTAAAAAGCTAATAATGTCATAGATAGCAAGAAAAAAAAAAAAACCAGAAAACATCATAAATTCAATTATAACCATTAATCTTGCTGATATGATACTTGTCCCCAAATCCACTAAAACAAATAGCAGCCTCAGTGGATTCTGAATTGGAATTTTAAGAAGAAAATACAATGGCCAAGAAACCCACAATGCAGCATGATAACTTGAAATCTTGCTTCTGTTTCAGAGAGAAACAGTGACCAATGTGTCAGAAAATCAGTCTGTTTTTTACATCTATTTTGGTTGATATAAGAAAATATCTGCTATTGCCTCTTCCTACACACCCTGCCTCAGGTAATACTTAG
>NW_010140567.1:0-74944 GCF_000699245.1 Pterocles gutturalis | reverse complement strand
CAGGAATTTCTAATGAGCTCTCAGTTTAGATTCCCATCATCACAAAAAAAAAAAAGGTTAAAAAAACATTCATGAGAAAAAAGCTGGTGTTCATCAAAACCAAATGGGAGCCAAGGGCTTGAAAACACAATAAAAGAGCAATGGATGTGATATCACAAGTCATTACAGTAATGCAACAGTACTTTCTTCCCACTGAAAGAGCCCCGGACTTTATCACAATGTCACATCAGAGTCACTGGCATTTAGCCCTTGGAGAATATCTACTTGCTTTCTAAATGCTTGTGCAAACTTAGCTGGATTGACAGCCCCACGACCTGACCTATTCAATTTAGCTACACAACAGGAACAATGCTGTCAGAGTGAGACACTTCTAGCTCTGATCCCCAGGACCTCTGTGAAAGGACAGTTTTGTCCTCCTGCCCTTGAGAGAGTTCAGTCAGTCTCAGCCTTAGGGGGAGCTACAATTCTTTTCCTGTTTAAGACTGCCAGCTCATCTTCCAGCCCTTGTTTCCTAAAACCCTAGCTACTCCATGTAGTATGCAGCAGATTGCATTTTAATTTGATACAAAAAATTCAATCACATTTTTCTCCTGTCCACTTCGAACTACCAGAAGACAACGTTCCCCTGGTGGTTTGGAGCAGACAGCTTATTTCCAAAGAGGGAGGATATTCTCTGCAGCTTAGGTGCTAGATGTATCAAGCTATAGGTACATGACACAGGACTTTGCCACTGATCTTACCACAGATAATAGAATGAGAAGATGACGTTGTTTGGAAACACCCTTTGGAGGACACTGAATCCAACCCTCTCTCAAAGTGTGACTTCCAGATTCAATCAGCTTTCTCCAAAACTTGTTCAATTAAGTTTTTAGTATCTCCAAGAATGGGGATTTCATACCCTCCCTCAGCCTCTATTCCAATACTGCCCCACTCTCTGAGACTTCTACATTGTTATAGGGCTTAGATCCCTTCCTTTTTCTTGCCCTTTAGTCTGTCCATCTAGATAGACTCTCTCTTCCTGTTTGTACAAGGTTTTGTCACTCAGAGAAGGCCATCCTTAATAATAACAATAATAAAGTCCTGACAACATTTTGAGATGTTGTTGAGAATCTCCAAGCATGGCTACAATAATTTCAGAACTAAGCTGTGCAGGTCCAGTTTCTGACCAGGAGGCTGGGAGAGGCTACATAAAAATTAATAGGAAAAAACAAAAAAAACAAAGCAAGATACCCCAGGTAAGCATTGTGAATAGCCTTCCCCAACAGCTCACCTGCTTGATATTACTAGGCTATTGCTTTTCTTGTCTGAATTTTCCCCTGAAAACTCATATTGTATAGCCTCAAACTGTTCTTCTTAGAGAGGAAGCACAGTGGACATTAACAAAATAAATCAGGGTTCCAAGCAGGGCTTGGGATCTAGTCACAATCCATCCTGAAGTTTGATTAAGTGCTCTAATAACTTGAGGAAAAAAATTTAAAAAGCCAAAAATAGAATCTGGCTGTAGACAAGTACAGGATTGATGAGTAGCTGAGCTTCCTACCTGAAGATAGGATAGTATATTGTATTTCAGAGACTTTAAGTTCCCAAAAATTGTTTTGCAGCTCATCCTCTCCCAAACCATGGGGCTGCACATGTCTGAGGCTGTTGCTTTTTTCAGTTGCTGTTTTTTCATCTAGGACCTGGTAAAATGTAATCACTGTGTTGCTGTTCAGATCTACTCACTGACTGCTAAAGGTATCAATTAATTCCCCTGGTGCCCAGCCTCCTATCTTTGGGAGATTTTAAAATGTTTTAAAACCATTTCCATAGGTGCAGGTCCCTCAGCTGCATGTTGCAATTTCACAGTGAGTCTTCCTGTTGATCTCAAGGCCCATGTCCACGTGTTTACTGACACACTGCTCACAGGATTGGTACAGCTGCCTAAACATCTGGTCTGATGCACTGCCCAGGCTATCAACATTTACAAGCAATAGGGTTTCACAAGCAACCATCATACTGCATGAACTGTGGGACTTAAACAAACCAGCAGAAAACTACAAGGGGGAACAAATACAGTATGACTCACTCAAGCATTTGAGGCAAAGAAGTATGGCAAGAAGAAACAACCAATTCTTTTCTTAAGAGTCACAGATTAGTGAGCCTTTGGTTTGTGCTGCAAATTTTCCATTGTTCACTGTGCAGCGTAAAATCGGATTACAGCATAGTTTATGATCACATTATTACAGTTACAGTTTGTGAGCGAGTTTTTAACAAATATATTCAAATATATTAATAAAAAAAACTGTATCTTCATATATTTACCAAAGATACAGTGTTTAGCAGACATGGGAAATGTTAGAACTATGCTGAGAATAACACAGCTAGAAAAAACAGGGTTAATTCTGTTCCTGTGCAGTAGTTCGCAACTGCTTTATACTACCTTCCCATGAATGAGATGCTACAAGCTATATAGCACTGGCGGTCACTCTTGAACGAGTGACAGACAAGGTCTATCTCTCTCAGTCCCTGTCTGAGGGTATCATTTGTCCTATTGTCTTTGAGGTGAAGTAAATGTAGGCTTTTTTGGATGGCCAGATCTTAGGCCAGGCAGTTTAGCTAAAAAACAGTTCACTGTGACAGTTTAAGCCCTCAGACTGCTTTTCCAGGGACGCAGAGCTGCTTTCTCTGGGTCTTTTCACTGCCATCTCTTTTCCCTTCTGGCGTCCTCTCTATTTGCCAGCATCTCTTCTGATCCCCTCCAGCTCATCCACTTGTTCACTTCTCCTTTAACCCACTATCTTATTCCCCAGCTACCTTCTCTATGATGCTGGGCCAAAGCCTGTTGATGGAAGAGCCACCAAGAGGGAAATACAGGACAGGAGTACCTTTTAGAAGTTGTGAGGAGCAGGTGTGTCACAAATTTTT
This sequence comes from Pterocles gutturalis, assembly GCF_000699245.1. Lineage (NCBI taxonomy): Eukaryota > Metazoa > Chordata > Aves > Pterocliformes > Pteroclidae > Pterocles > Pterocles gutturalis. The sequence continues at coordinate 72,040 of NW_010140567.1, read as the reverse complement.
CTTTCCCCTCCTACAACACCGTGAAGAGTCTTTCCCTCCAACACACATATCAGGACAAAGGGCAATCGAGGACTGCGATCCCAAGCTTTGGATAACATTTTGTGTGTGCATAATGAGAGGTAAAGAGTATATTGTACCGTGCAAGGGCTTGTCTTCCCCCTCCAGGTGCTCCAGGGAACACCGGACGATCTAAGTGATAGCAGTTAAATTACCTCAAAATTGGAAGCAAGGTCTCTTCACCTGTCCTAAAATAGACCATTGCTCCTACACAAATCTGACACTTGGCAATTCTTGCCTTCATCTGGGAAAGTACGAACTCAGTGAAGAACCCTGTCTGTGCATGGCTTCCAGCCTCTTCTTTTCAGTCAGCTGAAGTGTCTTAAGCTTTCTTGGTGTCCAGTTTTCTCTGAACAGCATCCAGCTCCAAAGCCTGGCCTGTTGGTAAAACGCCCTGACACTGGCCCTCACACAGCACATGTCAGGATCCTTGTATCCTTTGCAAAAAGCTACCTTTATATAGTGCTTTTAGTTAGGCACCAAAATACTTGCAGGCTGCTTCAACCAGAGGGAGCTACGGGTGACAAACCCATCCTCTCCCTCTTCTGGAAGCCCTCTGCAGAATTCTTGCACCTTCCACATGCACACAAAACAATATCACTTCAAGGAGTTCCCCAACTGCAAATTGACTCACTGTTGTAACTGCCATTGATGTCCGTCTGTGTTGGCGTCAGGCTGTACTGAGTTGACCCTTCAGAGGTGGCCCTTCCTGACAGTAAATGGGAGAAGAGAAGGGAGGAAGGGAAGGGGAAAAGAAAGGGAAGAAAAGGGAACATTTAAATAAACTCAATGAACAGATCTGCAGACACCCTCCAATATTTTTTAACACAACTTCTTACTCTAAATTCCTCCCCCTCTCCAGCACACACACACACTCCCATTGACACAAACACATCTCCCAGCAGAAATTTGGAGAACCTGATTGCCTCAAGTCCTGCCAAGGAATCTTGTTTGCTTTGTCTGACTGTCAGCCCCTGGAAATGCCTTGTACTGGGGTCATTAAAGAGGATAGAGGCCGTGCAAGCTGCAGAACTGGGATGCCTTTGTGACAGGTAATTGCGGGACTTCACTGGCAGATAAGATCCTTGCAGATCAGGCTGTCAAGCCTGAGTTAATCTTTCAGTATTTCATTAAGAACAGATGCATATGATAGGACCTGAGTGTTAAACATGAGCATGTGAGCCCTGCTGTCCTGTTCATTAACAGACATCGGATGCAGCAGAAAAAATAGTTTGGCAGCATTTCTCCTTATGAATAACTTCCCTCAGAAAAGCACCATCCAAATCTTTTTTGGCATTAAGGGTATGTTTGAAACAGGTCAGCAAAAGCCGTATTGTTAACCTGACATGTGTCTCCGTAGCAAACTTCACTTTTGAATTTGCTATGGAGGGAATAGTTGCTGACACAGAAGGTGCAGAGATACAGGCATCAGACTGCTCTGACGTTCTTTATTCCAGACATGCTGTTCTGTAAATGAGGCACCAGAGGCAGACTGACAGCTTCTCAGCCTGAAAGCATTTGAGTCCACATATTTTAACATTCAGGGTCATGCTCACTACATTTCCAGCCTAGTTCTCCTCTCTTTGGTCTTACAGCCTTCTCATTTGCACAACATCTGGGTATCAGACCATATGATCTCCCTTTACCTGCAGTGTTGATGGAGGACCTTCAAGTATGCACTATACTGTGAGGAAACCGAGGAATCTAAAAGGTTCATGGAGCTTTTAATAAAAATAATTTCTGTGCTGCTGCTATAGAACAAATAACGAATCTATAAGCACCACAGACACAAGGCCATGTAAAGGACCGGAGATTTTCTAGTGAAAAGGAGCTTGACATCAGTGCTTCAGTCCAAAATCTCAGCCTGACTACTAAGGCAACAGTGGGTGAGAAATAAGCATAGTTTTTATTGAGCTCTTATTTATCTTTAAATAATCTCCCTTCCTGACTTGTTCTCTCAGAATTTGACTGGGCCATATGTACTACTTAATAATGAAGATGGATGACAAACAGAATTTACTTTACTTATAGGAATTTTCATAGGGGATGTGAAGAATAAAATTTTCATTTCGGAAAGCACTGTAATGCACATATAAGCATTACAGCATTTAGAAATGCTTATTATACTAACTGAAGAGCAGTTAATGCTAAATTATTGCTGACAGATGCTTTCACCCATTCATAAAATGCAGAAGAATACCATTGAAGTAATTTGTGTCTTCTAAGTGCAAAGGCTGAGAAGGAATTTCACTTTTATAGTCTCTAACTTGCAGCAGAATCAGCTAAAGGAAGATATAGGGCCATGCTTCCAAACTTTGACAGAGTACAAAGTTTTAAGATACTATTCTTGAGCTATTTTGACTGAAGACTCCAGCCTCTTAGGGGCTTTTGTATGCTTATTTGTACTTAACTCTGTGTGCAACAAGTTTTCACTAAAAATCGGCAATAGCCCAAACACTTTCAGATGCTTCAGAATTGCCTAAGAGAATCAGCAAAAAAAGGTAATTTGGTCATGAATTCTTGTTCTCTTGCTATTTCACATATGACAGCACAGATTCCGTCACCGAAAGGGAAGTGAGATGAGCGATACATTGACCTATTGGCTTTTTAAAGATCACATTGTATTCAGAACTACCCTTCTACTTAATTCAGTGCTATTTTCCTTGCTCTTCCAAAACAGATTTCTCAAATCTACTAAAAACTATCATGCCACCTACCTAGACTTTCACTTGCTTCCTGTTCATCAAAGAAGCCACTTTTAAGGCATTCTTATTGTTTAAAAAAATTTCCCAGAACTTGCCCTCCTCTATTCCAAGCCCTTTTGATGTCAGCCTCTCTATTCATGCTGTTCCTCACTTTTGTTTCCACAATTGCTTTGCTTTCCCTAATTGTACATTGTTTTAGTACTCATCCATCACAGGTTTTTTTTCCCCTCTCCTTTGTCTGCCTTGCCTTTACTTCCTTACTACTGCTTTTATTATGTGTTTATTTCTTGAAACATTTCTTCACATATAAAAACTGAAACTTCTCAAATGCAAGGCTTGTAGAAGCCTCTCTGCCTAAACGCTGGGTTAACCCATTTTGCCACCCTATCTTTCTCTGAGTCTCTTGAAGGATTGCATCTTCAAAGCAAGACTTTTCTTAAGGTATAAAGTCACACCCCATCTTCCCAGTGCTGCTGGAATGTGCTTGTTTCTAGTCAATTGTCAACACTTCTCTTCTGAGTTTGTGGATCTCTTTTTCTTTCTTTGGAGGAAACTGCGAACTATTTCACAAGCACTGAAGCAATACTACATTCTAAAGCATTTTTATGTGCCTACAAAACCACTTTAAATTAAAACTGCATTTATAGTTTTGGTAATTGTCACTGTTTTCTTTCCTTTCTTTTAACAGTTGTCTTATTTACCGCTTCAGCTCTTTGGAATAAATGAAAACCAGAGAACAATAGCTTGATATAAAAAATTAAAAGTTCAGACAAAAAAGAACAGTAGCCTTTGTGCATAAAAGCCTGAAAACTTGATCCCTTCCTGCTCAAAAAACAAAATATCAAAGCTCTTAAACTTGTATATCTTTATGATAGCTAGTGATTTTCAAGGCAGTGTTAAGAAGAGAAGGTTAAAAGGGACCTGACTGATAAGAGGGGAGAGTAAAGATGGAGACAGACTCTTCCCAGAGATGCACAGACAAAGAGTGAGAGGCAGTGAGCACAAGATGCAACACAGGGCCCTCCCATGAAAAGTTAGTAACATCTTTTGCCCCCAAAGAGGAAGGTTCCCATTACAGCAAGGTCTCAGGGACATCAGGGGTTCTCCATTATTGGAACTATTCAAAATATAGTTGGCCACGTTGTGGAACAATCTGATCTAGGTGGACTAGTGTTGAGGAGGGGGAAGCAGAAGCAACCCCTGAGTCCTTCCAACCTACATAATTTTATTATTTGTGACACAGGCATTTAGTAATCCTAAATTTCAGTACTTTCACACCACATATTCCAGAGAATAACTGTGGAGAGGCACTGTGGCACCTTCAAGAGAGGTATTTGCCCCCACTTAGAAACAAAAAAAAATTGGTCATCCATTACATTCTCTGTCTGGTATCAAGTTGCTTGTATAATTTAATCAGAGATAGCTGAAGTGAACTGTATGAGCAAAATACAAGATAGAATCATAGGGAAATCAAAAGAACAAAAAAGATGCTGTGTTGGCAGAGATAAATGCCAAGTAAAAGGATATATACATAGAATCACAGAATCATAGAATCATAGAATCATTAAGGTTGGAAAAGACCTCAAGGGTCATCAAGTCCAACCCAACACCACCTAACCCACTAAACCATGTCCCTAAGCACCACATCTACACATTCCTTAAACACCTCCAGGGATGGTAATAGCCTTCTGCTCAAGAAACAAAGAAGCAGGAGTCTACCTACAGACTTCTTCCACTTTTAAAGGGTGGAAGCACAGTGATAGATGAGTATAAATCTGGCCTCTGAAATTTAGCAAATTGCTGGGTACCGTGGAAATGTACATCCAGCACATGAAAGCTTCCTCAACCATCTTTGACAACGGGCTAGAATTGAGGGCTTCACCTTCAGCCTCCCAACTTGCACCACAGCCAAGACAGAGCAGCCAGGGAAATAACCTGTTGCAAGCATCAAGGAGTTCCCACCAGAGAAGAAGCACAGCCCCCACAGGAACAAAGACCACTAGCTGATTTCTTCTTAAAACAGATTTCTTTTTTTTCTGCACATTAGGTGAAAGCCACTGACTAACAATTGTCCCAGCATTCCCAATGGGGTGATGTATCTGTCTGAGGAGCAATAGAGACCTCCAACACTCAAGGTCCATATTGGGGGTAAGTCTTGCTGGAGGTCTGGAGGAGCAAAACCCCTCACAGCACTACAGCCTCACCAGTAAGGGGCCTTCAGCATTAACTGTTCCAGCCATTTGCAGCCACAAGGCCTGGTCCTGCAACCTGAGCTCTCTCTTCAAAATCATGGTAAGCAACATGGATCATAGAATCATGGAATGGTTTGGGTTGGAAGAGACTTTAAAGATCTTCTCGTTACAACTCACCTGCCATGGGCAAGTACACCCTCCATTAGACCAGATCGCTCAAAGCCTCATCCAACCTGGCCTTGAACACCTCCAGGGATGGGACATCCACAGCTTCCCTGGGCAACCTGTTCCAGTGTCTCACCAACCCAATAGTAAAAAATGTCTTTTTTTTATATCTAATCTAAATCTACCTTCTCTTACTTCAAAGTCATTACACTTGTCCTGTCACTACATGTCCTGCTAAGAAGTCCCTCTCCAGCTTTCCTGTAGGCCCCCTTCAGGTACTGGAAGGCTGCAATAAGATGTCCCCAGAGCCTTCTCTCTCCAGGCTGAACAACCCCAGCTCTCTCAGATTTTCCTTCTATGGGAGGTGCTCCAGCCCTCTGATCATGTTTGTGGTCCTCCTCTGGACTCAGGTTCATATCCTTATGTTGGGGGCCCCAGAGATGGATGCAGTACTCTAGGTGGGGCTTCACAAGAGCAAAGTAGAGGGGGAGAATCACCTCCTTCAAACAGCTGGTCACACTTCTTTGGATGCAGCCCAGAACACGGTTGGTTTTCTGGGCTGCAAGTGCACACTTCTGGATCATACTGAGCTTCTCATCAGCCAGCATCCCCAAGTTGTTCTCCTCAGGGATGCTCTCAATCCATTTTCCACCCAACCTCTATTTATGCTTGGGATTGCACCGACGCACATGCAGGACCTTGCACTTGGCCTTGTTCAACTTCATGAGGTTTGCATGGGCCCACCTCTGAAGCCTGTCAAGGACCCTCTGGATGGCATCCCTTCCCTCCAGCGTGTCAACCGCACCACACAGCTTGGTGTTACTGGTAAACTTGCTGAGGGCGCACTCAGTCGCACTGTCCATCTCTCCAACAACAACATTAGACAATACTGGTCCCAATACTGACCCCTGATAAATGCCACTCATCACTGGTCTCCACTTGGATATTGAGCTGTTGACCACAAATCTCTGAGTGCAAACATCCAGCCAATTCCTTATCCACCTAGTGGCCCATCCATCAAATCCACGTCTCTTCAGTTACAGACAAGGATGTCATGTGGGACAGTGCCAAAGGCTTTGCGCAAGTCCAGGTAGATGACATCTGTTGCTCTTCCCTTATCCACCAATGCTGTAACCCCATTGCAGAAGGCTGTCAAATTCTTCAGGCATGATTTGCCCTTTGTAAGCCATGCTGGCTGTCACAAATCACCTCCTTATTTTCCATAGGATGAGAGCCCTCCTAATGTTCACTAGTTGTGGGTTTTTTAATATCTGATATTCGTCTGAAGGGCCAGAATATGCACTCAAATTATTAAGCACAGCCCAGATGTTTCAGGAAAACAGTATAATTATGTCAATAACACTTAAACAGACATAGATTTATCTAATATTTGGAAAGGTCTTAGGGCAGATTTGGTTCCTAGAAAATTCCACACAGCTTACTTCATTCAATGGGTGTAAGCTGAAAGAGGGTAGATTTAGACTAGATATTAGGAATAAATTTTTTACTGTGAGGGTGGTGAGACACTGGAACAGGTTGCCCAGAGAAGCTGTGGATGCCCCATCCCTGGAGGTGTTCAAGGCCAGGTTGGATGAGGCTTTGAGGCACCTGGTCTAGTGGAAGGTGTCCCTGCCCGTGGCAGGGGGGTTGGAACTCAATGATCTTTAATGTTCTTTCCAACCCAAACTATTCTGTGAGTCAATGATTCTATTCTCACCCAAGCTGCTGTCATTCATTTTAGAAAACCAGATCCATCTCTTCATATGCATCTATGCCAATTTCTTGCATTCCTCACAGTTTTAAAAGAGGTCTGAGGAATGCAGATTCAACATATGAATTACTTAGCGAGAGACAAACAGAGAGAACTAGGCACAGCCAAAAATAGCAAACACCTCTGAAGTCAAAAAGATCAGCTGCACTGAGACTAAAGGAAAGGCCCTGATTTACCTGATGTAAAAGCAAGAACTTTAATCTGGACTTCGACATTTTAACTTGCTGTCCTAATTACAAGAGCAACTTGCACCCTTGCTTTTTACTTTGGTTACAACAAACACAGATTTCAGCCCATGGTCTGCCCAATGCTGAGTTTTTTTTCTAATTGCTGACTTCCCTTGAGCTGTGGGACAAATCTCTCACATCTTTAAAGGGCTGTTCCTCCTTGACGAAGAAAAAGTCTCATTTTTTCCCAGGAAACAGGATTCTTGTTTTCCAGCTCACTTCAGGTTTTAACTTCAACTGAAAAACAGCAGTTTTCCTCCTGCAACACAAACACTGATTTAATGCCCTCTTTTCCATTATCCAAGCTGCCGCTTTCACTCAGAGGACACACCACCTCTTCTCTTGGCAGATGTTACCCATTTCCAGAACTTTGTCCCACTTCCTTTGAAATTATTATCATTCATCATCCAGTAGCATCTAGAAGCCTTGGATGTGAAGGCCCCACTGTGAGTTCTACCATGCTATCAGAAAGTGAGTTCAGGAAAAAAAACCTTGCTTTTCTCATTTAATGCAGTGCCTAACAAAATGGAATTTCAGCTTTTTAACCTGAGTCTGTCAGTAACAAGCCATATATAAATAATAAAATCCTGTTGTATGCAGATGTCCACAATGGGGAAGAGAAAATTGCCGAAGGACTTAACATTTGTCTGCTGGATGAGTTTTAAAGGGTTACTATCCTGTTTCAGGGATTATTTTAGTACTGCTACAGGTTGCCTATTTTCACAAACAAACCAAGGCAGACAGTACATAAATAAAGCAATCTATAGCTGCTTCATCCAGACACAGCCAGCTCCAAGAGTTTAAGGTCTCAGATGGTTTTGTTCTGCTCTAAATGAAATTCCAGCACACAGCATGCCAGCTCTGCACTGCCATGGATTGCACTCCTCTTTCCAATGAGCCTTTGTCTTCCCTGTTGATCGTGGTGGCAGACACTACCTGTGTATCCCATTAACACTGCAAGAAAAGGACCCGTTGTGATGACACCTTGATGTTGACAGACTTTTGCAAATCTCAACTGAGGAGCTAACCATTGCTATAGAAAGGAAGAACAGATTCTGCTCTGCTCTACATCATAACTCCACAGCATATGAAAGCTTTCTGAAAGGATCTTTAACTGGTCTAAATGCCTCTCTTGGAGCAGTGTTTTCAAAACCTCTGAAGTCATCTAGGGTGTTTCTGAAGTCATTGTCAGTAAATCAGACTTTTTAAAAAATAGTAACAGTACACTGCTTTTAAGAACACCATTTCTGATACAGAAAATACCCAAACTGGAAATTTGTTTTAAAGCAAACTTTAAGGAGGTCTCAAAGTATTATCTGAAACCAAAATTTCTAAAATGTATGCTGTCTGTTAAAAGGGCCTAGTCCAAGTACAAGCTGTCCTGTTGGTCCAGCTAAGCTGCGTGGACTTCCAGCAACACATCCTACCAGCATATATCCAGTCCATATATCAGTGGCATTATGCAGGATGAACTGTTAAGTGCTAGGACCAGCATCTGCACAAGGAATTATAAGGAGAGGCTAGAGTCAAGTATAACACTTGCAACCTGCTTTAGTGACAGGAGCAATCCGGATGAACGTGAAGGGACTTAGCATTAGCAGAGGGACCTCGCAGCAAGGCACTGTGAAGGCCTATCTTGCCCTGTGGAGCTCCCCTTTCAGTTCCTCCTTATAAACAAAATCCTTTGTATCCTGAGGGTAGTTTTAATTATAGAGCATGAATTTCTTTTGATAAGAAAGCAGTTTACCCACTGTAGCACACTGAGTGCAGATGCTCCTTTAATATATGAAAATACTCCACTTGCAAGGCAGTGAAGCACAGTGGCTTGGCACAGGCTTAAGGCTATCACCCAAAGACCATACAGATAGGCACAATTCTACTATTTCCTAAAACTGGAGTACTCCATTTTGCAGCCTTAATAATCTTCCTTTAATATAGTTTGTGTTTGTAATAAATAGTGCCCTGACTCTACATCAATACTTCTACATCATCAGAGGGTTTTCTGGTACGACTTCAGGAGCAGCAGGTACCACAGCTACAAATAAAACTGCTGTCAGTAGTATTGATAGTATCCAGAATTATCAATACAGGAACTGATTGACAATTTAAAAAATCAAGAATGGTTGACTTTAGTCTCTGATAGCTTCAAGGCAGTTACAGACAGAAGCCAATGCATTAAGTCAGAGAAATGCCAATGTCCTGGCTTTCTCTATGAAAACTCTCCAAAGAAGAGCTGGATTTTACATGTTTTTTTTCTTTAAGGTGGCAGTGGATGGAGCATTGTTGTTATCATCTTGAAAACCAGAAAAAAAAAAAAAAAAGAAATGTCAAAGTATTGAGAATGGGGTCAGCTTCTTGCCTCACATTAAGGAATCACTGAGATAGATGGTTCCCAGCATTTGTCAGCCATTGCTCAAAAAGAATCACTTGGTGACACTAGCAAGCCAAAGTTTTATGTGCATTTAATTTTGAGTGAATGTGTGCAGTTTAGTAACCCTGTATTCTGTGAAAGACAGACCTAGGGGAAAGAATTCTCTGCATAAGTTTTCTTCCTGGTATGAACTCAAACCAGGTAGAAACTCTCTCGCTTGTGATATTTCTGTGAGCCATCTTTATGGAGAATTACTCTAGCAAATGCCACCTCCTTTAAAGAGGCTAAAGAAAGTAAAGTAGCTGAGGAATTATATGATACAGGTCTACAAAAACATAAGCATCACAGAGGAAATGAGCAGGGATCATTTCTTCACCGTATCTTCTCATCCAAGAATTAACAAGCCACAAATATAGCAGTTTCTAACAAACAAGTGATGCTGATTCATTCACACTGTAGTTCAGCTTTGGAAATCCTAGCTACAAAGAACCATAAATAGTAAAAAAGAAAAAAAAAAAAAAAACCAAACCACAAAAAAACCAAAACAACCCACAACAAACCAAAACAACAAAAAAACCCCAAACAGGCTCCAGAAGCACCTGAACAAATTCAAAGAATACAGTTCTTGATGTGCTTCTAAGCACAAATACCCCACCTCTGTATCAGGGGTCCCACAGACACTACTTTCCAAAAGTTCAGGCAATGCTCAATGAAGCAACACTATGTCTTTGCCCTGTTCGTGTAATTTCTTGTACAGGAGTACCTGTCTGGAGATAGAACATTTGGCTTAGTGGACACTGGTCTGATCTGGTATAACTATTTTTATGTGACATGCATTCCACAACGATCCTTGATGTGATGGCTTTTAGGATCAGAGCAACTACACTTAGTCATTTCAGAAAAGAAAGAAGTGTATGAAATGGAAATTAATAGACAGTCACCTGTTTTGGCATGAGTATTCATCGGGGGAGCTTGGAGCTTCAAGGTGTCCACTGCTGATAATCGTATCTTATCTTTGTTCTTGGGGAAGGGACACTAACTCCAGAACAGACAGTGTGTAATCAACGGGGGCTGTGAGGGAGGAAGACAGCATCTCCCAACTGCCTGGAGAGATAGGAGCCAAGAAGCAGGAGGCAGCTTGCAGAAAGCCAAAAATAAACTCAACATGTTGGCATAGCCTTCTTTTCTTCATGGTTGTGTGATGGAAAGATGAGACTGATTCATTGTGCCTTAAGAAAAAGGGTCAGCAGGCCACAGCCATTATGTGTCTCTATTTAGCGACAGAAGGGAGAGCCCGGGGAAAAATAATCAAATAGTGGCAAAGAACATTTACACACTCACTGCTGCATATGAGAAAACGCATTTCTTTGAATGCATTTGCCATGACATTTCTTATAATTCTAGGAGAGATGGACATAGTTTTCCAAAGTAACCAGTGACTGCACTGACTTTGGTGGTGGGAGAGGGAGAGCCTGGGTTCTTTGAAGCTTGGTTTGCACAAAGTGCTCAAACCACATATTCTGAAGTCACCCAGGCTCTTTTAAAATCTATCTATAAGCGTGCTTGAAAACTGAGAAACCTGAACTCACAGTCCACTTGAAAAAGTGGCTTAAGCATCTTTTAAGTCTTGCTTTCCTATGGATTTCTACATCCCTACCACCATCTGCACTTTCAAAACAGCTTCTATCTGTGTCCTCAAAAAAGCCACCATCTGTGCCCCCATAATCCCCCTGTCCTTTTCCCCACGCCTACTCTTCCATTGCACAGCAGTGACTGTGGTTGTTCTATTCATCTCCCATCTCCTTCAGCTGTACAACCGACCAACCCATGCACATCCCCACTACAAAGGAACCTTCCTCCAGTGAACATATTGCACAGAAGCATAAGATTAATTTCTCAGCAAGTGTCCCATTCTGAAAACAGAGAAAAGTCCCTGTGAAGGTAAGTACTGACTGAGCTATATTTGGACGATCCAAGCAAGACAACACTGTGACCAGCCTGTCCCAAGGCATGGTATTATCATTCCAGAAAGCGATCTATACCCTTGTCCTCTGTTTAGCATGCAAATACCTTTCCTACAGTGAAGCTTTCTTAAATGCTTAATGAAAAGCATTGCTTTCAAATGACTCTTTAATCTTTAACTACAAAACTGAAATGCAGTATACTCTCTGGATCTTCCTACACAGACCTCCATAGCCAATAAATTCCATTTTCCTTTATTAAGGAAGGTTGCAAGATTGAACCTGTTTTAGTAATGTATCAGATGGAAATAAAGAATTTTAAGTCATAAGACAAGAGACAGAGTCTTGAACTGGATGATTTCTAGCATGACATTTTTACATTACTATTTCTTCATCTGCCCATATCAGAAAATCACTGTACATATGGCTGCCAAACTCTGCAGGACCTAGTACATTCTTCTCCACATACTTTCTTTTTTATCCCTTTCTCATTTTTATGTGCCTCATGTAATTTGCCTGCTGTGTTTGCTTGCACATATAAGCGAAGTCTTTCTCGTTTAGTACAAGTAACAAAAAATCCACCCTAATTCCAACCTCTAAATTATTTAAAGATCAGATAAAACATAACAACATATTCTAGCTTAATTGTTTCTTGCATGGTCAAATTTTCACTAGAAAACTGAGAAAAAAACCTGTCTTTTACACACAGGGTACTGAATAACAACACCAACTTAAATACTTTAAAAAACCTTTTTGAGTTTTTTTTCTTATTTTAATCACAAAGCAGTGATAAGGAGTTCACACTTTGTGGAAGAAAACCCTCTCAGAGCAGCTGTGTAGCTTGGGGAGGTTAGCTGAGCTTTAGAACTTCAAAACAGAATTAAATACAGCAAAGTACGTTTCTATCTGCAGTTCAGACAGCCCGAAATACAACTCGAAGTGGGGCAAAACTGCCTAGGAACACAAGTTAACTACAGAGCTGTGCCTTTTTCTCTATTGCTATTGTTAGTTACATGCTGCTGTGTAGTTTGGTGAAACTTTTTTTTGCCTGGCTGTAATTTGGACTGGGCTCAAAGCAGCTGTAGCCTGCACAGGGAACAGGTACAGCAGCGGCCTCACCTGTTTCAGTGGAAGTGACTCCAAACCAGTTTTATGCAGCTACTTATTGAGAGCGGACCTGAGCAGCGTGCTCGATGAGAAAATGCTCAATGAGAAAAAATGACAACTACTGCAACTGGAAATGTACAAAAGCAATTTTTTACATCAGTGGACAACCACAGCTCCACTTGTGAGTTCCACTTGCTCACACTGGAACAACAGGCAGCTAAAAACTAAATTGGCTGCTTTCATAGAATCACAGAATCATAGAATGGTTAGGGTTGGATGGGACCTTAAAGATCATTGAGTTCCAACCTCCCTGCCATGGGCAGGGACACCTTCCACTAGATGAGGTGTCTCAAAGCCTCATCCAGCCTGGCCTTGAACACCTCCAGGGATGGAGCATCCACATCTCTGGGCAACCTTTTCCAATGCCTCACCAACCTTCATAGTAAAAAATGTCCTCCTAGTATCTATTCTAAACCTACCCTCTTGCAGCTTAAAACTGTTACCCCTTGTCCTGTCACCCCATCAGTCCTGTAGGCCCCCTTTAAGTACTGGAAGGCTGCTATAAGGTCTCCCTGGATCCTTCTCTCTCGAGGCTGAACAACCCCAACTGTCTCAGCTTTGCCTCATATGGGAGGTGCTCCAGCCCTCTGATCATGTCCTCCTCTGGAGTCATTCCGATAGGTCCATGTCTTGCTTATGTTGGGGGCCCCACATCCGAACACAGTACTTCAGGTGGGGTCTCACAAGAGCAGAGGGGGAGAATCACCTCCCTTGACCTGCTGGTCAGGCTTCTTTTGATGCAGCCCAGGATACAGTTGGCTTTCTAGGCTGCAAGTGCACATTGCCGGGCCTTGTTCAGCTTCAAACTGCTTTCAAAGTCAATACACTAAATACAATAGCCATCCTGGCTTGTGGAGATCCATAAATGCTTCCCCACAGCAACAGTGGAGAAAACTGTGTATCTTGGATGTTTTCTCAGAAGTTTCTACAGCATGGGAATGTTTTTTAATGCCTTTAGACTAGTCAGAGTGTTTAACATTGCTAGATACGCAAGGATGAAGCATGGATTAGAGCTGACCGTCAGACTTAACATTTTTAATCAGAATTGTTATTATAAAAATAACCCAGAAATCCATAAAAGAAGGATTACAGCATTTGCAATAACACAAGATACTCCCTATGATGTAGAAAGTGTCACCCATTCTCTTTCACCTCTACCAAAGCTGAGCTAATTTGAGCATGTCAAGATCATTCATAATTTGCTCTGATACTTAATAGCTCCTGGGAAGTGTTCACAGTTCATAAATGTTAATTAATTAAGTTCTAGGACTCTTTGAGAGATAAGAAGGCATCAGTACATTGGATATCTCAAAGACCAAAAGCCTTAAGCCAGCTGATGTATGGAACGAGAAGAACATAGCCCAGGAGTTCATATTCTTGGTCCCTTACACTGATACTTGATTTGCTGCCTCTTCCAGATTCGCCAACACATGGATGGAAAAGGGCTGTTTCCTGGCAGAACTCCAAGTTCTCCCAAAAGCCTCCCTTCACCAGAGCCAAACCCCTCTTCCCCAGCAACAGAAGTTTTTTAGTTGATGGAAAGTGTGGGTTAAGAAGTGAATCAAGAGCTGCATGAGCATCCCTGGACAGGAGCAGGTCAGGGGTTCAGTACCACCGAGCATAGGGAGAACAAAAGCCAAGTGGGCAGATGAAGGGCTTCTTCTCAGTGGCAGTAATTAGCTGTCATTAGTGGGGGTGGGGTGGTGTGTGTAGCAAATTCATTGTCGCTCAGAGTCAAAGCCAAGCTGGACAACTTCCCAGCAGGTTTCTTCCACACGTGCCATCAGTTGCTGGCCTGAATAAGGGCAGAGTAATAATTCCTGTAGAGCTGGATTTGCTGAATGAAGCAAGGAGGGTGCGTCACTGTGGGGACTGAACGGGATAATCACAGATCTCCCTTTAGAGCTGTAGGATGGGTGCATTTTAGACACTTGGTTCCAAAGCGCATGAGAATTAAATTTTAAGCATGCTTATTATATCTGGTCACTGTTTGCTAGGCACGAAGAAGCACTTTATTTTAAAGGTTGAAAAAACTGATTAGATTGAGTGTCTCAGAGCTTCAGTGATGCAGTTATGGACTGGTCTGAAATAACTTCTGAAATCACTTCTTGGCCCTTGGGCTAAGATCAAGTGTAGTATCTGTTCTTATCAGTTTAATATCTGACACGTCCTCGATGAGAGGACTTTATATTAAACGGATTTTTGGGCTTGGGAGTTGGATCCGAAGCTTGCTCCCTCCGCTCCATGAAATTTTTCTTTTTTTTTTATTTGACCTTGACAGGCTGGAGAGGTGGGCCAATGCAAACCTCATGAAATTTAACAAGGCCAAGTGCAAGGTCCTGCATGTGGGTCGAGGCAATCCCAAGCACAAATACAGGCTGGGCGGAGAGTGGATAGAGAGCAGCCCTGAGGAGAAGGACTTGGGGGTATTGGTGGATGAGAAGTTCAACATGAGCTGGCAGTGTGTGCTTGCAGCCCAGAAAGTGAACCATGTCCTGGGCTGCATCAAAAGAAGCATTAGCATCAGGTCAAAGGAGGTGATTCTCCCCGTCTACTCTGCTCTCATGAGATCCCACCTTGAGTACTGTGTTCAGCTGTGGGGCCCTCAACATAAAAAAGACCTGGACCTGTTGGAGAGGGTCCAGAGGAGAGCCACAAAGATAGTCAGAGGGCTGGAGCACCTCCCTTATGAGGACAGGCTGAAAGAGTTGGGGTTGTTCAGCCTGGAGAAGAGAAGGCTCCGAGGAGACTTAATAGCAGCCTTCCAGTACCTGAAAGGGGCCTACAGGAGAGATGGGGAGGCACTCTTTATCAGGGAGTGCATTGAGAGGACAAGGGGTAATTGGTATAAGCTAAAAGAGGGTAATTTTAGACTAGACATTAGGAAGAAATTTTTCACAGTGAGGGTGGTGAGACACTGGAACAGGTTGCCCAGAGAAGCTGTAGATGCCCCATCCCTGGAGGTGTTCAAGGCCAGGCTGGATGAGGCTTTGAGCAACCTGGGCTAGTGGAGGGGGTCCCTGCCCATGGCAGGGGAGTTGGAACTTGATGATCTTTAAGGTCCTTTCCAAACCAAACCATTCTATGATTCTATGATTCTATAACTCCTCCTGATGCCAGTGCTCAAATCCTCCCATGCATGGCAAGCAAAGCACCGCTGTAGCTTCGCTGCTTGCTTTTTTATTTCAGGGTAACATAGGATTCATTTCGTTCTCTAAGCTATGAAGCTTTCCAGGACAAAGGCAGATCCAGACTGAACAGACCCTTTTGCCTCTGCAGTATTCCCTTTCCTCTGGATGAAGGAAGAAAAGAAAAACCTCTTCCTATGCATTTCTTGTCCTCAACAGTAAGGTAATACGCACCATGGTTCTGACAGCATCTGGCTGCTGCAAGGCATGAAAGCTTTACCCTTTCCTCAGTCGGAATCTGGTCTCATTGCAAGAAGCAGGTATACAGTGTCACGTAGGTACATGCACTGTCTGAACAGCCTTTCACTCACAGAGATAGTAGAGATGGCCATCTCAGTAACTTCTTTAACTCTGATATTAGTATTTATTAACCTGTAGATAATCTCTTAACCTTTCTTCTTGCCTCAATAAAAAGCAACCGAATCTAGAGCCATCTCCAAGCTTTAAGTAGCCTTCAAATACTGTTAATACTCCGATTTCTCGGTAACCCATCCAGCTAATGAAGACCACACAGAAAACTGAACACTGATATTTGCATTACTGGATTCAGCATCTTTGCCCTATACAAAAAAAGACAAAAAGGTTTTAGGAAGAGGATATGTGACACAGGTAACTACATTCATTTCCAGTTTCTGCACAGGCAAACATTCATCAACAGTTAACCTTTTGGAGAACATCTGAGGCTGAAGTTGTGTTGCCAGTTGTGTGCATTGTTCTGAGGGTATACACAGTCCCCCTGATACCAGGGTGTGTGAAACAGGCAGAAAGAGTGAAGAAAGAAGACAACTGCTCTGTTTCTCTCTTGAATGGGCACGGACAGACAGTTTATTGCCCAACAAGATCTAAGTGTGTTCCTAGGATTTAACAGGATGATCTATAAAGGGATATAGTCAGCTTTGGTGGGGAACACAAAACAGAGCTGGTGACCTGCCAAATGGACATAGACTGAGATATCTGACTGCAGGAATGAGAGTTACACCATACAGGGGCTTTCTAGCTAGATAAGCCACCACTGCTTAGATTCAGCCATAAACACTCATTGTTACACTGCTTACAGAACATACTGGTGGCTTTTTGATCTGCTGCTCCCACCCCTCTGCAGGTACCTTGGGTAAAGTGACCTGAAGGCAGTACTTGAAGCTGAACCATTTCTCCAGCTGGGACCATAAGCTATGTACTATTACACAAATCCTTCTTTCAAGTCCTCCAAATGCATCAACCAACACGTGGAAAAGATATCATAACAGCAAGGAAGTTTTCTCTGTATGGGGCAAAGGAAGCTTTTGAGTCACAGTCAGCTAACTGACACTCAGGACACCCTGCAAGAGGTATACACTGGAGTATTTTCTTTAGTGAAAGTAGCAGTCCTACAATGGAAAGATTGGTTGGTTTCACCAGTTCTGTAACAGTGCAGTAACCCACTCTTTCTCTGCATGAATTATTTGAATAGATAAAGCTGTGCTGGATTTACATCTTAAAACATAAGTTTCTATAGAACCTAAAACTGTAGAAAGAAAAGTAGGAAGCTCTAAGAAATTATCGTGCCAGGGACAGCAATGTTCTTTAGAAGATGTCATCTATTTTTCTTTTTCCCTTTGCCCAGAAAGTAGTTTTCCTTTTATTGAGCAACCTTCTTTCTAGCATGTCTTTGCACATAGTACTAAACACTCAATCTGACCAGATAGATATTTCTGCCTTAAAATAAAGTAGTTCTTTGAGTTCTGTGAACAGTAACTAGATAAAATAAGCAAGCTTACAGGTTAGACATTAATTCAACAAAATAGTCAAGCATGTAATTACTTGAGTCAACAAAGTCATCAAAATAATTACATGTACCAACTAACATTCAAAGACTTTCTGATGTCACAGTCAAAGCTGAGGGTCATTGCACACTTGAGGGCCAAAACTTACAGGCTTCCAGCTGTAACAGGGGTTGCATTTGCAGAAGAAAGGCAGAATTTTGCTGTCTGACCATGAGTACATGTTCAATGGTTTTACCACAAAGCTGGTTTGCACTGTAGTCTTTGCAATTGATGAAGGACAGTATACAGCCAGTTAGCCCCTAACGTAAACAGTCTCCATTCATCCACAAAGTGCTAATGCAACTAATATTCCTTTCAGAATGTGTGCCTCAGTAAAATAAATAGTTTAGCTGCAATAAAAGTCTGTCACCTGCATTTGTCAATAAGTTGCTCAAGTGCCAAATAGTTATATCTGAGCTGTAATGACAAATAATGGGTTTCATTCCCTTGCTTTACATATGCTGGGCTCAAACTGTAGGTTACAGGGTGCAGAAGAAGCTATGGAACCTCATATCATCTCTCCTGATAGTTTAGACTATATGACAAAGCACAAGCTGGATCACAGCTCGAAACTGTTTGTAACACACTTTTCTGGGAGCTTCTGCATTCTGCATAAGGCCAAGCAGCTATCAGACACTGAATCCAAGAGAAAAATCCAGCCTGTTAGTATATACAGTCGATTCAGGATCTGCAAGTCCCAAGTTTACCGTTTCTCCAGTGGGGGAAAAAAAAAGGATTTATTGAAGTGCAGAAATTGCAGAGTTCATTCTGTATGGATTTCAGCACTATAATTATATTATGTCATGTGCCAAATGTGCACTCTCTGAAATTAGTGTTCATAATGTCTCCTACTTGAGCTCTACAAAATTTGATAAAGGCTGAGGGATACCGCAGTACTTCCATAACTAGGAACCTTGTCTCCACTACCCAGCTGCCCATTTTTATTAAATTTGGAGAAACTCGAAAGCTTGGAGATCACAACTCTGCTGCCAAATTTAGCTGAACTTCATCAGCAGGTTTAAATGTTATTTGGGAGACAAAGAGAAAACAGCAAGACTTATTGACTGGGACACCCACCTACACATAACCTTCTAATCTTCATCTCTTTATGGAAACCAGACTACAAAACCATGCTTGTAGTGTTCATGATTACCAAAGAGCGATCTTCAAAATTCACATAAGCTTTTCCCAATTTTCTGTAATCTCTAAGAGTCTGTGCAATCTCAGCTGAGGGTGTACCCTTTGCTGAACTCTCTTACCTCCTGAATAACACTGGCTGTTAAATGGTGAAGCACTGAACAGAAAACCAAGAAGACCTAGTTGGTAAACATTATGCTTAGTCTGGCAATTTTTATCTTTTCATCTTTTTAAACACATTTCATTTTCTCTCCCTCTGATAGTTTTTTTTGCACTGCAACTTCTCTTATGGGTTAAAGGCCAGTAACTGTAGCTCAGGTGGCATGTCATTAACTCACTTCACTGTAAGAATAATATTGCATCCTTCTTGCACTGTGGGCTGCTGGGTACAGCGGCTGTTAGTATGCAGGCATTTTCTAACACACCCACGTCAACCAAACAATACTGAAGCTGTAAAGCTGTGGAAAACCCCAGCACAATCATCAGCAAAAAAACTTCATCTGTTAAGCTCTCTGTCCTCTTCAGAGGACACCTGGTAGCTTCTTCCAGCCAGGGTACCCCCGTGGGCACTGAGCACCCTTCTTGGGCTTTGCCATAGGAGAAGTAGGGGCAGGGTAGAGCTAGAAGCATAAACCCTTGGAGAACTGTAAAACCAGTACTGATGTGCTCTGTTAGGTGATCCAAGCCCAGGTGAAGTCAAAAAGTGACTTTGCATTGATTGCAATGTGCTGTGGGTCAGACCCACTTGGGCATACTCATAAGAGGTGAGCTTTGGCCCAGCTCTACCGATTTTGAAGTCCCCAGCTGCTCTTGCATGGGCATGAGTGATAACAGAACAGTACCGAAATTTGGAAGTTACCTTGTGCTTCAAAGGCAACAGGGAGAGACAGACTTTGAGTGCATTTAACCCCCCCCTTCCCCCCAGTCCTTATTCGTGGCTTTAATTTCTATTAATTAGTCTTTGAGGGTTTGAAATTACATGCAACTGATCTGCAGGAGACAGGTGAGTAATAGAAAGTTTGTGGAACTAACTGCTGATTAAAGCTCCTGAATAATCCAGTTGTTGAGACAGGGTGGGAAAAGGTTGAGGGATAAATAAGGAAGTGGAAAGAATTAGAAAGATGTAATTTCAACTTTTTTCACTGTAGAGCTTAAAATGATAAAACCCAGAGACCTCAAGCATGAGGTAATTTTACCCAGCATCCTGCTTTCTAAAAATATCTGCTAGAATTCTTCTTTCTTCACCTAATTAAAAAGACTGATGTGAGAGCCTTCAGTTATGTCAACAGCTGCCCTGCCTCCTTTTCCCTCCCCTTTCCTACCTGTGACAGCAGATGCTGTGTATCTACGAAAAGCAGAGTCACAGGGCTGCACCGAGACCCTTCCCTTGGGTCTGTTAGGGAGGGGTGCAAGGAATGAACTCCACAATAGTGCAGTCTGGCAGAGGAAAAAAAGCAGAAGGGAAACCCTGACCAAAAGCAAAATTTGTTCTTTCCATACGTTCACATATTTTGTCTATGCTACAAAGCTCACACTTTGTGGGACATCCTCAAAGACTACAAAACCTAAAAGAACAGTGTAGAGAATACCAAAAAGAGATTGATCCTGTTTGGGTACTGTGTAACAGGTAGGAGGTCTTCAGGGACTCAATTTCTCAATATACACCTATTACTCTGGTGTGGCTATTTAGATTTCATGGCCACATAGTAACTGCTCTGCAGTATGAATTACCATGCATTCACCAGAGTCTCTTCCAGGGTGTGGTTTGCAGAGCATAAGTCTGTCCTCACCAAAATACAGTGCTGAATAACTAGCTCACAAACAAGGTGTAACTACTAGACACCTCATATCATTCCCTGTGAGGTGTTAGTAGGACACTGTGCTGAAAACTTAAACTGAACCTCAAAAATAAATAATGAAACACTTAAATCTGGAACATGTTGTCTCCAAATTTAACTCACAACATTTGGAATCTGCATTTAAATATTTTCCAGGGATGGCTAATTTAGATACCAAGTGTCTTTTCACTTATCCAGTGAACAAAATTTTTCTGTGTATGTGCTGCTTTCTTTAAAAAAGAGGAAACTCTGGTGGACCTATGCCAGAAAATACAAAAGAGCAACCTCAGGAGGCTATTTCTGCTCTTGAAGATATTGGAGGGGGGCTATGACAGGAAAGATTGTCAGAAATAATAAAAAATTTGTCAGAAATGAAGCAAAAAGCTTCCCTCCTTATTTTGCAAATCATCACTCATGTGTGGCTTTTTATGTTCTGGTAACTACAAATCAAAAGACAAAGCCCACGTCATTACCATTGTTTGGCATGGTCTTTGGATAGCAATGGATCTGCTTGCTTTCTAAATAAATAGAATTCTAAAAAGGAAACAGTTATGGTACTGGCCCAACCACTGAGACAAGTTTCCAAAGACCGATTCTTCCATGCAGCATGTGAATCATTTCCAGGAACCCACAACCATTGTCATTAAGATCAGACCACTTGCCGTAGTGACTTACTGGCTTATGGAGCAGGACACACACAGCTTGCAGAGCTGAGGGATAATAACGAATTCCAGAAAATTCAGATTAAAGATGGAGACCTTGAAAAATGTAGCTTTTAGCCCTTCTTTTATGACTAAACTCCTTAGTGATCTACAGTTTATCTTCTCTCTTTATCCATCCGGTCACATTCCCACAAACTTTGTTTGACTCAGGCTTTTATCTATAAGCTTGTCAAAACTTAAACCTTCTCAAATGCCACCTGTGCAGCTGCAAAGCCAAGGGGGCTTACATGCAGCCTATGGGTATAACTAGTAACCAGTTAGCTGAAATACAGAAGACAGTTGCAACCTTAAGATTTCATATCGTCTTGTACACACCAGACTCCAATGTGTCTGTACTTCTACACAGAAATAACATTTAACTCACATAAAATGAGACTGAACACACTCAAGAAAAGTTCTGTCTGTCTTTCTGAAAATGCTGCTTCTGGGCTCCCCTACAAAACCTGGAGGATGAATGGCTCATCGAAAATGCAGACTCTGCTCTCATTCGCAGGTGGTCAGCCTGCAGGTCTGGCCCCTGGCTCTCCAGGTGTCCCCCCATCAGTTACCGCAAGAGTTCACGAGGGCAGAGGCGAGGTCTGCCTTTCGCTTGTGAAGGAATCAATACCAGCATCATTAGCACAGTGAGAAGGCTCTCCTATAGCAAGTGAAAGAAATATGGCACCAAGCAACTGTCAGCTATAAATGGTGTTAATTGCATAATTTTTAACAGTGTCCACACTGACTCCTATGAGCACTTGATGATCTTCAGAATCTGAGAAAAACAGGCCTCAGAAAGCTTTTTGATTCATTAGAACTGAGGCATACATTACAAGTCAATACACGACAACATAATTGCAAGCGCTTCTCCACTGAACACTCTATTACCCAATGCTTAATTACATTGGTGTGCAATCTGCAAACTCCATTTGAGTTAGGGTCTGGCTGCAAGGACAAAACCACCTTGGAAAACCACCCTGGTGAACAAGAGGCTTCTGACATCCTTGTAGAATACTGAAGCCACCTGATCAAGTGGGAAGGAGAAAGTTTGAAGGAGGAGTCCCTGAGAGCTGAATTTTCCACCCGTTCAGAGGAAGAAAAGAAAGCAAATTTAACAAATGACACAATGGGATTGAATTGACAAATAACTCAGTTTCATTGCTGACCAAGAGCCAAAAAATAAGGTACATCAAGATTTTTCTTTGAAGTGCCGTCTCCTGATGTGCTAGCCTTTGACTGAACAAAAGTTATGCACTATGCTACTGTGTCACTAGAAATACCTGCTGCTAGTGAACTGCCTAATTCAGTCAGTTATGGGGTTATGCAGAGTATTTCTTTCCATTAAAATGCTGCAAAATCAATGGAAAAACTTTGTGCCTCTGGCAGGACTATTTTAAAATTTACACACATTGTTAGTATTGTTAGTATTGACAATTCTTAATTTGATACTTAATAGATCTGAATGATTTATGCCTTGATTCTCTCCTGTTACAGCTGACTCTGAAAATATCCTACTACAGCAGAAAAAAATTCTCTGAGGTATGCACAATACCTAGTGCCTAAATCTGTATGAACTCTCCTAGCTCTCTGTTGAGAAATGTCTAGCTTATTTTTGCCACACTTGATGATCATCCTAAAATTATCAATTGACAGGTTGAAGTACCAGAAGAACCATCAGAATTAGATAAATTATCTCCGCTTTTGCCTTTTAAATTAACCTGTTTTGTTCCGTATTTTACCAAAATGTGAACACTAATGGATACAATCTTGTTGTCTCTGAGACACTTAGCAACCTCGAGGGTGCAGTTCTCTGGGAAAAAAAAAAAAAAAAAAAAAAAAAAAATTGCTCTGCAGCAAAGACAAAACAGGGTAAAAATACATGCCTTGAAAAGTTATAATTACATGAAAGCAGAAATGGCAATAGGAAGTACTGAGTGACTTTAACTGGAATATCTACTGGTAACTACAATACAAAAATGTAAAGACCAAAAGAGGCCATAAAGGTCTCCTTATTTACTTATTCAGTGACATGGACCAAAAAACATCCTGCTGTAGAGATTGTGATAGGACTTGTAGGACTTGCTTAGGCTCAGCGTAGGGTGCCTCTCTGATCTAAAAGCTCCTTCTGTCAATGACAATTTTATTGAAAAGAGACATGCTTCACTTCCAGGGACATTATTAATTTGGGGTCCAAAGTGGCTCCTGCCCCGCTTTTATCATCATCTTATCTCACTAACTGGAGAATATCGTTCTTGACAAAAAAATCAATACAATCCCACTGAGGGCAAATGGACAATTACTGACAAAAAGAAGAAATCCAATGTTGTTTTGGTTGACCGCTCTAATAGGTGCATACCCTGTTCTCACACGTTCCCTAATTTGGGCCAAACAAGCCAAATAGTTTCTCACTTATCTGCTACTAGGCATTTCAGCAGCATTTGAGAAATGCTGCTATTTTTCATAAATTTGTCCTCTGTTGTTTAGTTTCAGTGTGCATTCAGAGCTCACCAGTTCCCACCAAAGCACCGGAGCATGGGGTCATCACTCTTATGGTGTTAAGCCAGTGGCAGCAGGGTGTCTTATACTGCACATAAGTAACATTATTCCAGTTTCACAGTTGTGTGAGGCTCCCTATCACTAGTGAATGATTGTAAAGGTAAAAGCTGTAAAAACCCACTGCTTTTTGAGTTCATCTTCCACTAGAGCTCTTCTTATTCTCTTTAAAATGCTGGGTATCTTCAGGGGAAGGCAGAATAGCACAAACTCATGCCCAGGCTTTCTCCTGTACCTTTAATCCAACATCATTATCCAACCTCAGCCTACTAGGAATGCAGCATTTGGATAAGGATGATCCAAAATGTTAGGTGACCTCAATGCCTATGCTTTACAGATTAACTGTAGTTTTCTGCTGTTTTCTCTAAAGAGTAGAAGAAGAGTCTAGTCATATTGTATGCTTGTCACATAATAAAATAACTGTATAGAGGCTAATATATTCTAAGCAAACGGAAGCTTGATACAGCTCTAAAAGATATATTATTTATGCAGCTAACCGACCTAAAACAACTAACAATTAAAAAAACCATTAATTGTTTATAAACAGGACTTTCAAACAGACATTTCTCTGTAGTCCCACTAAGTCTGCATTAAATCTGATTCAGCTAAAAATATTAATGCTTCTTCCTCTGCAGCTGCCCAGAGTGCCAATTACAAGATCCAAAGCCACGTTATTTTCATCATGCTTTCAATAACATGCACTAGCCTTATGTCTCTTACATACTTTGCACTGAATTTTCAAGATTTTAATTTGAATTAACACATCTATAAAGAAGAAAATCTGGACTCGTGAATATCTATCACGGATTTTCTTCTTCCTTCACTTTCTGGATGACAACAAGAACGAATCCTACTGTTCTATAGTAGAAAACCAACAACAAAGGACTTAGAGAGGAAATAAACCAGATTCTCTTTAAATCTTCCATGGAAGAGGGCCTGATGCTATTTACGTACATGGCAAACTATTAATCGTTTCTAAAAAAAAAATCATATTGAGCTAAATAGTCATTTAAAGTTTTCAAGTAAAATTTTTCCTTACATCCATAGGCAGAAGTTTAATAAGTTCAGGAAAGAGATGGTCAGACATTGGCATAACAATACAATTTCAGTCCAATTAAAGGGGGTAATCTAATAAAACAAAGTCCGCTGTTAACATAGTACAGTGCTAAAGGTTTCAAATAGCTGAAGACAAGAACAACCCAGTTTATAAGCTAATATAATTTAGAGTCCTTAATTTGTCTCATGTTACTGAAAGCAAAAAGATGTCTCCCAGCAGACTGCTGCATCATGGGAAGAGCCACAGGTGTCCCAACAGGCCGATGGTTCCAGCGATGGAGAAGGGAGATGTTCCAGAAACAAGGAGAGCTTTTCTATTCCAACAGGACATGCCAGAGGCATGAAGTTCCCCTCTACATAAAGACGGTCAATGGACTGGACAATTCACTCATGCAAAGTGGCAGAGATCCAGCAGAGATTTGCCCTAATTTATGACAGATTAAATTCTGTCATGTTAAAAGCAGGGCTAGCTTTCCATAAATTTAGTTAACTCCACGTGGAACTACGCAGACTTATACCATGCACACTTTTTAAATCAACAAAAAATAACCCTCACCAAAGACCTGTGGTCAACTAGGGTGTGGTACATACATGTTCTGTGATCTAAAGTATCTACTCCACATGGCCATGTGACAGGATTTATGCAGGTAATGGAAAATGGGAAATGTTATCATTCACAATGTATATATTCCATAAGTCAGTGCTGCAGTGGATATTTGACAGACAGAGGCAAGGGCGACAAAAGTGAACACAGACAAGGCCTGCAGACACAGAGCAACAGGGATCCCAGGATCCCACAGGAACACTGTGCCAAGACCCAGACTCCTCACTTTTGTGTGCCCTCTACCCACGTTTTTCTGAAACATGCAATGCACATCAATAAGTGTCTAAACTGATGAAAATGTATGTGAAAATGAACCTCAGAGAAATATCTCCCCACTTAAAGCAGGCTCTCTGCCTAAAAACTCTTGAGCAATGACATATTTACCATCTCTTGCTGTTCCACTCCCACTCCAAACACTTAATTAGGCTGGAAGAAATCCCAAAACATTAATTTCATTTGTAAAATTTCACTAGATGAAGTACAAGCAGACTGTCCCTGTCCTCCATCCCTAATAATAAAATCTTTTCACCTGTGTTTAATGCAAACATCACCTAAAGTCCAAAGATCTGCCATGGTTTCTAGCTAAATACTTATCTGGGACTATCACAAATTACATGTTCACATTTAACATTGTAGTGGTGTAGAGCCAATTTAGGGACTGGAAACGGTCCAAGAGGCTCAGATAGGATGCCGCTTGGTAGGAGAGAATTTGTCTGATAAGGAGTTCTTCATAGTCAAAGGTGGCCTGTTTCTGGTGTCTAGGCTAAATCAGGTGTATTGAAAGCCAGTGCATTTTGTAAATTCATGAGCTTCATGTTTACATATGTCAGATACGGACATTGGCTGCACCACTGAAGTAGAATGGTTCTTCAATGCACTCCCACAAGTCCCCTGCAGACCCAGAAGAAATATACAGTCTCCATGAATTTAGCAGTAATGCTGTAATTCACTGCTACCAGTCATGGGAGATACCTCAGCTATCTGGTAACGTACATGAGCAACAGCAGCATGGACATGATAACCCTCAGTTAGATTATGCAGCATGCCTGTCCATGCACTTAACACTGCAGTGAAACAATGCAGAATCACAGGATCACAGGAAAATTTGCATTGGAAGACAGCTCATGAGGTCATTGTGTGTTCACTGGGTTTTGTCTTCATTTCAGGGTCAAGCCAGTTTAACCACTGAAAATTTTTCAGCAAAAAAGTGTAATACTGGGAGGGAATTGGCAGCTAAAAGGCTGAGCAGCACCAGTTATAGTCTAAATACTGCTCACGTCTTAACCACCTGAGGTAGCGGTGCTGTTACGCTCTCTCACATGGGTTGGATATGTTGGGCCAACATCAATGAACCACAGAGATGACAAGACACACAGTTGTCTTGCTGTAAGAGAGTCTTCTCAAATTGCAATTTATGAAAATCAAAGGCTGCCAGAAGAGCAATAGGGTCTACTGTAATGTGAAAAAAGCATTTGTACTGCGGTGTATCTATTGCAATTTGTAACATGATACTTACTGACCCTTCTGCAAAGACACACACAGAATCTCACCACATTCAGAGAGGGTCTCCTAGTACAAAATGCCTTGAACTTGGTGCAAACAGAAGATTAACAACCCCAATCCTAATAACAATCTTGAAATTTTTCTTTTTTTTTTTTTTTTTTTTTTTTTTGGTGTATGAAGTAAATACACATAAAATAAAAATTCAAAAGGAAAACGTTTCAGATAGCTGTAAAGCTGTTGGGAGAAAAGAGTTTTTATTTCAGTGGGCTGAATCTCCCAAGCTAGTCACTATCTGGAGCTCACCACTGTGTGGGTGGTTGCTGCTCCCTTTTAAGAGCATCTCTGTAGACACGGGGACTTAACATTTAAACATTTAAACATTGACAGACTCTAGGCTGCAAAACTCTGCGCATCAGCAAGAGTGGACGCTAACGCAAGTATACAACTGAGACTATCTTCTTATTGCAATACCACACGGAGGGCCCAAGCAGATGGACAAGAAGTGCCTCAGGAATTTGGATGGTCTTTGTGTGCTCCCCTCATGGGGTTTTCTCTGCAGAGCTGCAGAACAGAGTAAATCACAGGTAAACGGCAGAGGCAGAGGTCGTGACAGTCTGGACAAAAAGGACAACAAACTAACAGCTCTGCTCTCTATTGCCTGCTTTCCAGTGAAAACACTGTTTGACTGTGTGCACTTCAGCATTTCAGTGGGGCTACTGAAAAAATTTCCCAATCAACCAGCTCCATGCAGGCACACCTTGGGAAATCACCTATTGAGCATTATTCAGTGTGAGCAAAAGAATGTCAGTCTGTCGTCCACTACACTGGATACATAGAGACAGTGCTGCCATTTGAAGATGTTAATAGGAAATAGCTATTCTGCCTTTAATTCACAACCTGTTGCAGTCCAAATTAATTTCCCTATATAGATATGGCTCCAGGCACCCCTAACAAAAGCTGAGAGCCATCATACGCCGAAGGAGATTTTTCCAAATGTTCAGAAGCATTTGTGCAATGTAGGCAGCTGAGAGCTCAATGCAGCTTCAAAACAGACACAAACAATGCAATCAATTTAGGGACGATCCAAAACTACTGAGTTGCCTGTGGCAGTCTGAAAACTACTGGCTGCCAAAGAAATCAACCTAAAATTGCAACACTTAAGATTTTATGATTATAATCTCAAATGTTGGCAAAACTGTGGGCCTTGGGCAGAGTCCCTAAGAAGCAAGTTTTATCTTCAGTCAACATAATTTTAGCAGTGGAAAAAACAAACCGAAATACAGCTAGCAAAACTACCAAAAGCTGGTCTAGTAATTACTGGCTCAGACTATTTATAAATAATAAGCAGTTGGCCTTTTGGAAATACTGCTAGAATATGCACTGCATGAGAAGCAGGGAATTTATGTCCTTGAAGATAAATATCATCTGGAAATAACTGCTATTACAACAGCTGTAAAACAAACAGCAAAAGATTCTCTGGAGTATAAATGCTGCACATCTGGGTCTGCAAAACACAGGTAACTGACAAGCATTAACCATTTTTAACAAGGAGGATGTGCAATACAACATAATTGCAGACATCAGCTATCTGAATTTGCAGAAGCAATTCAAAAGGCCCCAAATCCCATTTCTTTGTATGAAAGATCACATTTATGTCAAAAAATTGTATTTGAGTCTGCTGTTGACTGCCATAGATGGTGGCCTACTGTTAAAAGCAAATGCGATTTTGTTAAACTTAGCAACTTTATGGGGAATTTAAATGTCCATGATGTAGTACAACTAAAACACTGAAGTCGGCACTGGCTACTCACATGATTTTACTGGGATTCATATGACCTGAGGTTTTTTAAAAAAAATTAAAATGTTGTTGCAACTTCTACAGTTGTACAACTTCATGGGAATGCCAAAGCAACTTTTTTTTTTTTTTTTTTTTTTTTTTAATTTAGCAGTATATATCTAGCATTTGCACCGGTGGAAAAATTCTTGCAAACAAGATCCCATAAAGGTTCACAAACCAAAAACTGAACACCAAAGGACCCAGACTACAATCTGGGGGATTATCTATTTCTCTAAAGGTATTATTGATATCTTCAAACCCCTAAATCCCAGCAACAAATCAAAGAAACCATCCCATGATTTCATGTCACAAACTGTAAATGCTAGAAGGTTGCAAAATAGAGGAACTCGTGTCAGAATATGTAAACTTCTAAGCAGGCCTGCAAAAAGATGCCTGTCAAACCTGCCCAAGGACTTGATGCTACACGCTTTCTCAGAGGACAGGGTGGGATTTTGCAGAACAGGGGTGTCAGTGATATTAGCCTGCAGAGGACAGGATGGATCATATACTCCAAGGCTTGTCTGCAGGGGACTTCTTCCAGCACAGCTATGCTGCACTAGCTCTGCTAGGAACTGATGTATCAGAATCAAAGGATTTTACTCTGAGTTAACCAGACTAAGATCAGTCTGAATAAATAATCAACTATTTGTTAATTGCAACGATTACTTCCTCCATCCTCTCCCCTTCCACCAAGGAAACGGAGTCTCAGAAACCAAAAGCGTAGCTGCAGCCTCATGCTTTCTGAGCTTTTACTTGGGAAAAAGAGAAACCTAAAAAACAGCACTGACAGCTGCAGCCCATTTGCTATGTTGAAAAAAAAACCCACAAAACAAAACACGAAACCAAAACATAACAACTGGGTAAGGGATATTTTCACAGAAATGCATGCTAAATTGCACAGTACAATCTTATGATGTCACTCGAGTTGTTGAAGTTGATGCTCAGTTAAGTGCGTAATACAGTGTGTCACAGTGTGTAATAACACTCCAAGCTCAGTATGTTTCTGGGCTGCACAGAGTGTTCTGAAAAAGCAGCCAAGGAGAAGTCTCATACCTGCTGAAGCAAGAAGTTGTCCCTTTAGTACCTATAGGAGAGCAGACAAGATATTAAAATTGGTTTCCAAATGGGTGGAGAATATGTTAAAAGTCATTTTCAGATAAAGATATTAGCTAAATTTGTGGCCTTTTAAAACAATTTACAATGAAGTGCTTTAACCATTGTTCAATAATATTGGAACGTTAGAGTTCAGTGTCAACCGTTATCCACTGTTTGCAGACTTGAGCAGGCACCTTGGGCCTGCACTTGGAAGAACAGTCTGACCAACTGGAGAAAGTCCAGAGGCAAGTAACAAAAATGACTTGAGGTCAGGAAAATATGACAGCTTTGGAGGAAGAGGGGATGAAGTGACAATCTTTACAAGGAAAAAGACGTGAAAAGATACTTCAGTTTCCAAAACCTTGACAGGAAGAGGAATGGAGCACTCTGTTCCCTGCATCTGTAGTAGATGGGACCAAGCAGTTATGGCCCTAAGTGTCAACAAGATTAGACAACAGGAAAAGCTTTGCAGCAATGCAAGGGTTTCCTGGGGGCATTGTGGGGAGCCAGCCCCACTACTAGAAGTCTTTCAAACTAGTTAGAAGAACATGTTATGAGGTAACCTTTGGATAAAAAGTGAATGATATGACCTTTCAACACCGTGTCAGGTGTGGCCAAGCAATGGCAGAACTCTTGCTCATTAACTGGCTACACCGAACCACTCAGCTTTACTGCAGGTTCTCTGTACTATCTCCAGTGCCAAAAAAGGAGATTAAGCTGCTACCACTATACAGCAAACTGGTGAAGTTTGATGGTGTGGGGTTATGAGGATCCATTCTCCCTTTATCTTAATGCTAGCAGAGGCAGGATTAGATGCAGAGCCAGGGAGCACAAGAAACAGAAATTGTGCTATGGCACAGCCTTCAAGAAAGACTTATGCCCAGCTTTCTGCCATGAGGGCTCACTAAGTTCCCACTGCCCTGTCTGTTTTCCAGGGGAGCTCCTCCACCCTTGTTCGTTGACTATGTGTACTTTTCCCATAGACACTCCCCTCGCATTTCACAGCTTAGTGAGCTAGAAAATGTAATCAGAGACCACTGCTTGTCTTTTATTGCACAGGAGCCTCAGACACTTCCACAAGCAAAGAAGCGAGATGGATGTTGTTTCTGCCTCCTGCTGACCGCTCACTACCCCTGCTGTGTAGGATGTAGGTGCTCCCCCTCTCCCGAAATCCTCAGCTTCCAGCAGCATCACCCTTCCAGGCTTATGTTGATAACATCAGCACCTCCACCTTTCCTCCACCTACTTGAAACATCAAACAGAATGACATGAGCAAATATTTCATAATGCAGGCCTGAAATGCTTTATAAATAATTACATCTTCCTCTGATAATTCTCTGGGGTCACTGCACTAAAATTTCTGTACAGATAACAACTGCATTACTGTAAAGCACTCATTATAGAACCCATCTAGGATGCTGTCAAGAAGCAGAAGCAAAGCAATTTTCTCAAGATAGAACATGCATGGATTTCATTCCTGTCATGCATTGTTGGTAAGTTCCTGAGCAGCAGATGGGGCTTGTAGGCTGATTCTTGCAGACAGTAGATTTTACATCACTAAGTACGGTTATTTCGCCCATCTGTTGCCCCTCTACCACCTTCAGCTCCTGGTTAATCTCCAGAGACAGACAGGACAAAAATGTAATCTATGATTTTTCTCCACGTGACCAACATACCTACTGGTCCCTAAGCTTTTCAAACATAGCTTCACTTGGTCTCTCCAGGTCATCACTTCACCAATGCTATAAAAGTTTGGAATAGCTATATTTGGCACTGAAGTGCACAGTTATAAATGGAACTATATAAGTCAGTCATCACGGACGGGGTAAGGAGTTACTGTAGCTGGTTTCTCTAGGACAGATACCAATGCAGTCAAATGGAGATGCCAAATTGTTTTACAAAGCACAAAGAAGCAACAAAGCATAGACCTGGGCACACAGACATAGATAAAAGTCCCATAGATGGGACATTCAAGAGGGATATCCTGTAGCCTACCCAATTCCCTCAGCTTAACCGGAAGATGTGAGAAAATCAGGCACTACAAAGCTAATATCTTGGCAAACTCCAAGTCAGTTAATATGAAGAAAACAGCATAAAGTGAGATGCATGCATTGTATTTACACGCAGACATACAGATCCTTAATAGGAGGGATTCTCAGCAGCTGCTCCCATCACTTCTACAATATTCTCATTAAAATGTGAAAACAAGTCACAGCAATGGCTTACAAGAAAGGGTGATGGAGCCCACTGCTGTACAATACTCAGGCATTACTAATCTAATGGAATACCCATGAGGTCAGGTTAAAGCTTTATGCATACACTCATGCATATGTCCATACAACCACATTCTGAAGGTGCACATTCCCACCATCTTCTGGGCACTGTCCTAGCTGCCCAGGCCCATATGCCTGCTCTAGAAAACACAATTAATTCAAGCACATCTGAAGGCAAGGAAGATCTGACAAGGATATCATGAGTTGCTTCTGGGAAGGCTTTTGTTTAGTGACCAGTTGTTACAGACTTTGCAACAAGACACAATCTATGTGCACTTGCAGCTCAGAAAGCCAACCATGTCCTGGGCTGCATCAAAAGAAGCGTGACCAGCAGGTCAAAAGAGGTGATTTTTCCCCTCTTGTGAGACCCCACCTGGAGTACTACATCCAGCTCTGGAGTCCTCAGCAGAGGAAGGACATGGACCTGTTGGACCGAGTCCAGAAAAGGGCGACAATCAGAAGGCTGGAGCACCTCCCATATGAGGACAGGCTGAGAGAGTTGGGGTTGTTTAGCCTGGAGAAGAGAAGTCTCTGGGGAGACCTTATGGTAGTCTTCCAGTACTTCAAGGGGACCTACAGGACTAATGGGGAGGCACTCTTTATCAGGGAGTGTAGTGACAGGACAAGGGGTAACAGTTTTAAGCTGCAAGAGGGTAGATTTAGAATAGATACTAGGAAGACTTTTTTTTACTGTGAAGGTTGGTGAGGCACTGGAAGAGGTTGCCCACAGAAACTGTGGATGCCCCATCCCTGGAGGTGTTTAAGGACAGGTTGGATGAGGCTTTGAGACAACTCATCTAGTGGAAGGTGTGCCTGCCCATGGCAGGAGGGTTGGAACCAGATAGGTCCCATCCAACCCAAACCATTCTATGATTCTATATGATTCTACGAGGCAAGGCTAAACTCCAGAGATAACTTCCCCTATCCTTTGTCTTTCCCAGTATGCCTTAGATTAAAAGCACACACAAACATAAAGAAAATGAAATACAAAAGGAGAATTCAAGAGAAGACAGATGTCTTTAGACCTCTGGAACCTACTCTAAAACTTCAGTTCTTTCACACCAGACCCTGGGACCACTGCGTTTTGCCTCAAGAAGCAATATGATGCAGCTGTTGAAATAAAAGCAGTTGCCAAAACACAAGAAAAGCAAAGGGAAAAAGAGCTGAGATGCTCTACCTGGGAGAGCCTTGACTTCAGCACAGCACATTTCAACACTCTTTTTCATCTTAACCTCTAGCTTCTGGGTGATGTCAGTAATACAGGAACCATTAAGCAAGCTTTGCCCCCTCCTCACTGTTTTTCTAAGGATTCTACAGAAGTTTCACTCATCACCATGTTCTCTGCTTTTTTCACGCACAAGAGTTACTCCTCTCAGCAATCCTAATTCTGCATCCCATGCTTCAGAGACTACACAAGAGTAACAGGGAGCAAGAAAATAAGGCAGCACCTTGAAAACTTGGCAGAAAAAAAAAAAACACATTTCTAGTCCTCATCTGCAACAGGTTGTTAGCTAGTGCTTTCTTCATCTGCAGTCCCACTCAGTGCAAGTAACAGATGTCCCTTCTACACCATTTATTCACTCCTCTGGAAATGATGTTAATGCTGCTTGGACAACTGGCAGCCATGAGCTGCCTGGAAGAAACTGGCAGGATTGAGAGCAACACAAACCCCCTCGCCTTTCCTCAGGTCTTAGAAGCACAAGGAGGTTGGATTAGGTGCTGCTGCAGGGTTTGCCACAGACAGGTGACAACATATCCCTATGCTGCTCATCTGCCCTGTGTACCAGAGCAAAGGGTGGGTGCACGCAGTCTGGAGTCCCTACCGCACCACCAGTGTACCACACTTGCCCACTTGTTCCATTTCTGTGCCAAAAACTATGCTCACTGCCTTTTGAAAGCTACCCCACTTTTAACAAAGCAGTAAGACAGCCCCATGGGAATTTCTACACATGGCTTTTCATCCAAGGTCAGGTATGCCTGATCCTATGTCCCACTGGTGCTGACAGGAGCATCCTGTCACAGCTTCAGGGGAATTTCTGCTGGCCTTTTTTGCTGGATACCATGTGCAAGTATCAGGTATCACCTGGCTGCAGTCCCTAGCTTGGCACTGCTGACACCACACTGGCGTGCAATCAACTACTAAAAGCAAAACACAGCTCACACACACAGAAGGGCAGGAGTTTGTGTTCCCTTGTGAAGAGGCTGTGGTAATTACATAGTGCTTTATGCTTCCCTAATTATTCCACTACCAGCACATGAGTTGGCTACACTTCATTTGTCTGCACCCTCCACAACTGCACTAGAGCAGTTCTGGCAAGGCAGAAAATAAGACCACCAAGTTTTAGCATTTGACTCATGCCAAATGGGATTGGCTACAGATTCAGTCTCTTTACTTGGTTATGTAAGTAATTTTTTCCAGTTGCTTTCTCTTCCAGCTGCTGCACAATGAGCTAAAGCCCATGACGTGCTCCCAGTTGTCTCCTCTCACTGCCTGTGCCAGCAAGCGTGGCATTGCATGCTGGAATAGCCCATGAAGGCAGAGAGTGACTAACATGCACATCATCGCTGTTGATTTTTTTTCAAGTTCCACCAACCTCTTCCTGAGGAAGCAGCATCTGTTAAGGAGAGGAGGACACATGCTTTGTGCAACACAGCAACCCCCAGCATTGGTTGGGAAGGTGTTGCAAGGGAAACAGGAGCTCACTAGGCAGCACCAGCTATAGATTATAGTGCTCCTGCTTTTCTGCCAGTGTTTTCAGGGTCTTTCTCCCGTTAAAAGGCCCTAGGGAAGAGAAGTCATAAAGGATGTCTTGGTGCTGCCAGAGAGGTGAAGAATATCACATTATACCCTCTGCACCTCTGGTTTTTGAAAGGTATACCAAAAGGTAAAACTGCACAGAAAAAATACATGTCAATAACTTTATATCAAGTGTTTCCTACACTTGAAGGAAACAAAGCAGGCCCTTAAGAAAAGTGATTATAGACCTGCAGTGTTTTGCTCTGATCTAGGGAGCACAGGATCAACATGTACAGACTGCTGAAAATGGGTTTGCTGCTTCCAATTTGTTCTGTGATGTCTGGTGAGATGTCCTCCCTAACCACATATCTCAGAAGATCTGAGGACTCCTCCAAAGATAATGGGAGAAACATCAGGAAGCTGCGATAGCTATGGCAAGACCTGCAGTGAGTTCATTCGTCAGAAAATTAATTGTGCCAGGACATTCCACAGAGCTCTTGCTATATTATTGTCATGACCAGGTATTGATTACCATCATCTCTGTGTCAGCTCAGTGCTGAATGCTTCTGTCTACAAAGAAAAGCTTTCTGTGCTGCTTACTGTTGCTAAGCATTTGCCTAGCTCTGTAAATCTCTGCACATTCAACAATCTATTATTTGATGTACCAGTATTCAATGTACTAAAAATAGAAAAGAAACATTTTGAACTCTATGCAGCTAAAAAACTATAATGCCAAACATCACTAATGTATGTAGTAATAATGAAATATTATCTTTCTTTTTCACGTGTGTTCTGGTATTAAACATTGAACAGTAAATTGGGGGAACTCTTGTGCTGGTGGCAGCAGTGACAGCCGTGATAACATTTTATGTAATGAACACTAGTAAATATCCCAGATCCATGGAAAAAGAGGTGTTGAAAAGCAAATGTGAAAGTTTGGAGGGACCAGAAAGTGACTTTAAAACTGCTACTTTACACATTTTTTTTTGTATTTTTGAAGAGGAAGTGTGATGATAATGCTGCTCTTTAAGACTGTGGAAGCCCTCGTAGCAAAGGGGAAATGAAAACAGTTTCTTTATGAGTTGTAAGATAGTTCTCATTCTGTAAGAACCTCTTTCTCAATGAAACTGTGAGGATGACAAGTCCTTTGAACATCTCTTCTCCAAAGCAGGAGGGAGGAAGCAGGATCTCTACTGTATTACAGTTTAAGATGCATGCAATTTAAACACACTAGAGTGATGCTGGAAAGGGAATACATTTTCTCCATCCCGTCAAATCTATTACTGTATTAGTATTCGGATTTGCTTTCATATATTTTATCTACCTTTTTCGCAAGCAGAAGTACTTGCGGATGGATTCAGATGCAACACCCTTTACAAACACAAGACTGTGTACCTCACTATCCACGGAAGACTATCATGGGACCTCTTGATTTGGAAACAAGAGATGCATCTTTTGGTATGCCTCACCTTACATAGGAACCAGAATTTGAACAATGAAGGTGGGAGGGAAAGATTTCCCCCTAGCAGCTCTGAACACGGCTCCTGTCCAGCCTTCAGAGACAGCTTGTCAGGTGACAAGACATTCAGTATTAACATTCTCTTGAATTTCCCATGGAAAAAACACTTTTTCAGATTTCCTTCCTCCATGTGCGTTGATGAGCTGTGCCACAAAGTACTGCAGTAAAAAGCCTTAATGAGCTGTATCCTCTTCAAGATTTCCAAATGCTTGACTCTTTGTTGTTTCTGAGTTGTGCACACTCTGTTTCTGCTTAGCTATTAGCTGACTTCTTTTTCTCTCTCTAACCAGTCTCTTTAATGATTGATAATACTGATTCTCAAGTTATGATATCTTTCCCTTCTTCCTGGAGACTGTAGAACTGGGGATGTAGGTAACCTGGGGAACTTCATTTGCTCTTTCTCATTGTCCTAAGGCCTCTGATGACTTCCAGCAGTTCCATACATCCTTCTGGCTACCAAGCTGAATACCATGGGACAGTAGGAGGGAAGCAGTCAGAGCGCATGTTTGAAAATAAAAGACCTTCATTCCATCTCTGCCTGTCATGTCTCATCATGAGTCTCCTTTCCCTCCTTATAGTCCTCACAGAACCAATGGTTTCTTGCATTCTACAGTGTCTGACACAACACACACCCAATCTCACATGGGCCCTGTAGATGTAACAATTTTTTTCTTTCTGTAGTTCATATCAATACGAGTCTAACGCAGCTGGATAGTCAGCTTCCAAGAGGCTAAAATGAGAAGTATCCCTTTTTGTTGCTCAGGTGACATACAGCAGGGCTTACCTGTAAAAAGTGATGACAAAAGCATGCACTGTGAAAATAAAAAAATACATAAATAATATATTTCCCATCTGACAGGTCTCAGAGAAGATACAGAGGGCCAGGTACGTTGCAGCAATAAAAGAATATTAATTTTTCAGCAATTGATAACAACTGGGAAGATGACATTCCTGTTTGCTGATCCTCCTGAATTTGGAACAGTACTGGCCTCAGAGGGATTATCCTTGAGGCTTCTGGTAACAGAAGGCTACCTCCAACACTACAAACACCTCACTGTAATATTTAGAACCCACAGCAACTAGATTAAAACAAAACAAAACAATCAAAACAAAAACAAAAACCCCAAACCAAGCTAAAACAACAAACCAATAAAAACCCCAAAACCACACCTTGAAAAACACAGAGTTAAGACCCAGAGTTAATCTGAAGCTTGAAAGCAGGGCAATGTGCCACTTTTTTTCTCATTGACTCCCTTACCTCGAAACCAGCTGCCTGCAATTGACAAAAGTCAAATAAAATAGTTACACTGTGAACAGAGTGAGGTAAAAGGACAATGGCTTCAGAAACACATAATTATTAGCCTTCAGAGTACGGAGCAATCTCTTTATTTTATTCTGAGACCATGATTCAGGTTCGTAGGTGAGCAGTTTCTCTTAGGGCATGAGGATAAAACACTGGCACCAGTTTGCAGAAGTTCTCCCTTTTCACTGTTCAACTTTTCTTGTTCTGGGGACTTGTAAGCTATTGTTGACTGACTTAAGGGCAATCCATGCTACTGAGGGAACGAGTTGTGAAAGCAAGGCACAACCTTGTTTTTTGCAGTGCACTAAAGCTCCTCTCTGCTCTTGGGCTGGATTTTAGACCTCCTCCAGGACACAATGACCTCAGAGGGTGATCATAACTATTTCAGTGATACAGAGACGTCTGTGCATAAATGTCTGCTTCTTCAGAGACAAGAGTGCTGGAACAACATGCAGACAATTCCAAGTAAACTGCTTGCAAGTCAGTTTGAGCCGGGAGGCAGCGTGCCCTGTGCTCTTCCAGTCTGAATTTAGCAGCTGCACTCTGCTTCCTTGGACCCTGGTGCTGCACTCCATCTGCAGGAGAATATACCCCAGGAGTGCAAGAGGCCAGCCCTCCTCAATCTCTGCATTTATTTTGTCCCTGTTCCCTTTCACCTGCTTCCTCTTTGGGAAACCAACAGGCTCTCTCATTTCATTATCTTCCTTTCCTGACTAATGCACCATCCTTGCTGTGGTATTTGATCCCAGGCAGGACGCTTCTGCTGTCTGGCTGCAGCAGAGCTAGAGAAGGTTCAGCACACTTCCAGATTTGCTGTCTTTAATAGTGACCTTTCCCTTTGCACTCTGCCCAGTCTTCCCCAAGATGTTTCTCAGGGATGATGTTAGCCTGCATCTGTCTCTCACTCAGTTGAACCTCCGTCTCTCTGTGGCAGATGTCTGTGAGATGCAAAGGTCCTAAGGAAGAACATGATTGAAAGTAAGGATATTCTTAAAGAGCTTGCCAAAGCCACCTCCACTTCCCAAACTCAGAAATCTCCATAACATTTATTCTTGCAATGAGTTTAAGGACAATTTTGCCACTGTGGGAAATCTGGAATATGACATTTCAGAGGCGACCCTTTTAAGTGGTGCGCACAGTTTTATGACAAAGTGATAATAATAAACTGAGGATTTTCAGAAGGGGATTCTGGTTAGACACACGTAGTAAAATCAATCCTCACCCCAGTGGGAGACATTCCTGTACAAATTTGTGCAAGCTTCTTAACTCTGACTTTAGTGTTGTACACTCATTGACTGAATGTTTTAGCCAATAAAAATACATTTCTAGCAGATGTTAGCAAGTGGTCCCAAACCCCAGGCACATTCTTGTAACCCAAAATACAAAAAAACTTCTAGCCTGGGATAAATGGTGCACTTACAAGAAGAAAAGAAAGTACACAAAGAACTAACATGATTTCAGTTTGTGTTGCAGTCTTGGAATGCTGACTGGAAGAGTTAAGCAGATTGCCTCAGTTCATTTTCAAGCACACACAGACAGATCTTTAAGTAAAATTTCTCAAGAGGTCAGAAGTAAGTAATTTCTAGGTTGTTCCGGGTTGTACAGTGAATGCTGTTCTCAGAGCAAGACATGGGAATACGGACCTGAGGCACTTCCAAAAGCCCCTGCAACCCATGCTACCTTGCAGAACACACCATCACCAATTAATTGCTCTAATGGGAATGTGTTGTGCCTTTGTCTGGGATGATCCTTCAGGTTGCTGCATGCAAGGCCAACTTCCTCAGAGCACTCACCACCTGGCAGCTTTCTTTATGACACTCCCAGAGGGTTTTTTAAAATTGCAGTAGGAAATTTGAAAATCCAGACCCTTCTTTCCATGTCTAAAGGAGAAGAGGGCATAACTCACATCTGAGTTCTGGTAGCTGCAGCAGCAGCTTCATCTGGGGCCATACGAAGAACTGCATCCCAGCACTGCAGCTCTCCCGTAGCCTGGGACCTTACCACAGCACTGGTGCTGCATACAGAAGATGTCCCTGCTGAAACTGAGCTTGGGAACTCTGTATGACGCAGAGCCTAGAAAACAGTGTGAGAAAGAGAAACCGAGCGCAAACCATTCACTCTCCAAGTTTACTCTGCACCAAACCAGGGTGATTCTCCAAATCACGGTAGCATGCTAGAAACTCTTATTTTTTGACACTGTCTGATGAAGAAGGGAAGAAAAGTTTTTCCTCCCTGGACTTCCTGAGAGACCAAACAAGGTGATGAGAATGCTCTTGGAACCCAGGTGGTGACGGACACTGAACACACAAAGACACTCAGGCCCCTAGGAGAGGCTCATTCTTGGCAAGTTGTGAAAAAAGTGTTTAGATTGTACCTGAGAGGACTGTAAGCATTCTGAAGACGGTGCCATCTTCAGAAGGAGTCCTGTGGTTAGTAAATATCCAACTGGTATGCGTGAAATCAGGTCTATACCTGCAGGTAAGCACGTAGAGATTTCCAATCTCAGTTCGTTTTTATTAAGCTGGTGATGATGATGTCACTTTTCCTTTCAGAACAATATGCACTGAAATATTCAAAGGATTGAAACAGAGAAGGGAGATAGCCCACCATGTTTCTGTCATGGATTTTAAGAGTTCTGAACAACTCTCTCACACAGTCCATTACTTTGACAACCCATAAGGTTAAGTACATGAGCCCTAACTGATGAACCTAAAGGCAGTCCACAAGCAAATACTCTGATCTTCTCTGTATTTCTAGCTCAGAATCATTATATGGTGGAGCTGCCTTTGGAGATTTTATCTCTCTTCACAACTTCCTCCACTTTTGTCGAAAGGTGCAGCAACTGCATGCCATGTGCTGGCCCCGGTGAGGTGGGGGGAAAAAATAAAAAAAAAAAACCAAAAACAAAACCAAGAAAAAAATTGGAACCTCAGGAGTTGAGGTAATGACAGATTTGATAATACAACACAAGAAAAAACAGAGAAGATAACAACAACAGTAATAATATCAACAGGAATACACAATGGAACAGCTCATCACGCAAAGCCCACTCTGGAGCTGCGCTGCCAAAACACCCCCCTTCTCATGGCTAGCTTCCCCGTATATCCGTATATCCGACTGTGATGTCAGCATGGTATGGAATATCCCCTTGGCTATGCCCACCTCCTAGCTTCTGTGAAAATTAACCCTATCCCAGCTGAACTCAGGACAGCTTTGAATTTATTTAGCAGCCAAATCTGGCTCTGATGGAAGTAACTTATTAAATTTAAGGCTGGTGACTGTAACCACAGACAGTGAAAATCATGGAAGGCACAAGGGCCAGGGTGTGCAGAATATGTGCTCTTAATTTCCGCTTCATTTGTAACACACAACTAACTTTGCTCATTGACATTTTCCTAGTGTCATGTGCTTGGTATATCATGATCTTCTCAGCAATTTCAAGTCATTTTGAGAGGAGCAAGAGAATTTTTTTACTACACTGAATATATTTTTGCACAGTTATTTCTCTAGACAATCACTTTGTTAGAGATTTTCTACCTCTTACACTTGAGAAAATGGCTTCTATTTAAAACATAGGGTTTGGTCCTCCTGGGAGAAAGAACTGCAGAACATGATAAGGAAACTTTGCTAGACCTAAATCCCTCCATAAGCCTTTGAGTTTCAAACTGGGAACATCAGCAATTCAGGTATGAAGAGACCTGTACAATAAACTGTCTGGTTTGCTGCGTTCAAAGGTCATCAGCATCACTGACTGACATCATACTTAGGCACAGCCAGGTTCAGGCCCTTCTCTCCCCAAGAAACTCAGCTGCAAGGGCCAGGAGGATCACCTCACTTCTGGCCATTCCTGTTTTATCACAGCGCTCTGTCTATGTGCAAAAGTAAAAAGTCCCAGACACTTGTAGAGCTGAGGGCCAGGGGCAAGGCTGTCCCCAAGTCATTTTCAGTGGAAGGAAGAGTGACATAGGGAACAGCACCGCCCCAACTGCAGACAACACCTTACATGAAATGGCAGCTGGAGGGGAAGAGCATCTGAGATACCCTACAAAGCACGGCAGCTAGCAAGCCTATGCACTTTGAATCCTGCACCCAAGGGAGCAAACTCCCCAGTTTTCATTTATTTCAATGACGATTTGAGTGTTTAATTATTGTAAAATGTCTTACAAGCCCCTCTGGGCAGGGAGAGAGAGGGGAAGAGCAAGCCACATGAACACACGGTCAGATCTCAAAAGCCAGTATTTGTGCTGTTAGCAAATGATTCTGTCAGTGTCCAGAAGTGACACGTTTGGATGGCAGGCATCATTAATGGGCACATTGGAAATATCACTCAGTTGTAATTACCTGGCTTTGGAAAGTATGAATGTCAGTCTATCTAATAGAAATGATTTCACATGCATTGTTACTACATACAGCAGAGATGTAAGCATATCAAGACTTTTACTTTGACAAATAGCCTTAATTAATGCAAAAAGATGCAGTCCATAATTATCTGGGCTGTGGTTCAACATAAAATCTTTTACTGTAATTCAAATGTCCAAAACATCAGTTAACAGAAGGAATTCATTGTGGGGTGTTGGAGGAAAATAAATCAGAAGGTCTTCTCTTACTGAAAAGGCTCTGCATGCTCAGTGCCGTCACTGAATTTGCTCTGGGCCATGTCAGTACTGTAAGCTGGCAATTACACCAGCTATTTGTGATGACAGGCTTTTCAACTGAGAAATTCAAGAAGAATAGCAGGCTTAATTGCTGCTGTAAAACAGTTCTCTCCAGCAAACTTATTTTTGGTAATCTTTAGCATATAGCAACATTTGAAAGCAGATATCCCCTGTAGCTGAAGTTTGCTGTTCATGAAGGACAGGTCCAAAAGAGTTTGGAGCCCAAAAGCCCTGTCACGAAAGAGATTTTCCTCTAGTGACTGCCAAGAAAAGAGACACCTTCACTATCCTCTCCTAATTCACCTCAGGATGTGGGTCGGGGTAGTTTATAGTGCTCTTGACAGCTTCAATATTATCTACAAAAGTCAGTCAGTGAAATTGTAAGCTTGATGTGGAACAGATGATAATGAGGACGGTGAGTGGAGTGCCTGAAAAATACCAGGATCTCTGGCTAAAGGGGAGATGGAGGAGTGGGTACGCTAAGGAAAAACACATCAAGAATTACCTCGTCGAGGAACAACACGACAACACAGCAATGTCAAGAGCAATGCCACCTGGCAGCAGCAAGCAATCTGTGTGGGGCTTGGCAAAACAGGGCATCCCAAAACAAGGCAAACTGCTGGTTTACCTTTCCTGTCCTTTTCCCCTGGCTTGCTTGTTTCAATTAAAAAGTAAATCCAGAAAATAGGCACTTAACCTGTCATGTGGATGAAATACTTGGCCAACTCCTCCTAGTGTTCTGGGAACATTTTCAGGCCATTTGCTTCTGCAGAAATTGCTTTTCTACTACTCAAAAGAGCGCTCTAAAGGCCACGTGGGGAAGTCTTTGTGTTGTGAAACAGCACAGACTGATGAGAGATAGCTATAAACTCCCTCTGGGTCCTCTGGCTGAGCAGCAGGGTAAGCAGCCTGGGCCAAGCTGCTTGCTGCCGTGTTAGAAAGGCTGTGGCCCCAAGTTGCAGACTGAAGCAAACCCAGGCCTCCATGGCCAAGGTCACCTCACCAGCAGAGGCATGTGCATGGCCTGCCTCCATGCACAGCAAGACATGCAGCTTTCTCCAAACTGTCAGCCTTGAACATCCTACCAGGCTAGCAAGATTACTCTGTAAGCCAAAAAGTGAGGAGCTCTTGCATGTGTGTTTCCCAGTGCCTATGGACTGCACTTGTAAACAGGATGATTTGGGGTGCTCAAGTGGGGATCTCTTATACCTGTTTTTGAGTGGATGTGGTAAGAGTTAGTGCTGAGTTCTGAAATACCATTCCTTTCAAAGTGTCAAGAGGACACCCAAAAGCTGATACACTGCTTTCACCAGTCAGGCCTGAAAATCTTACTTTGCACAATTGTTACAGAAGATTTGTGCAAGAACACAGAGAGTTTTTTGCTGTTTCTGAACATGTAAGCCAGTAAAATGTCTTCAAAATAGACCTGTGAAATCTCTTAAAGCTTTGCAACTGTAATACCTGGACAGGGATCAGTCAATATTTATTTTTCTTGAGCTTTGTTTTGTCTCTTTATACACAATTTTACTAATCTCTTAAAGGTGAGATTCTTACAGCTTAAAAGGACAGCAGCAGCCTTGAAATGACTCCCATTTTGAGGGGGTGGAAGTAGCGTGAAGACAGTTTTGGGTACCATGCAGTGCCCCAGGCCACCTCTTAGCATTTGCAAACACTCATTATTTTTTCCATAGCCTATGTCGGTAGTAAATTCACTACAGCTGGAATGGTACCCTGTGGGACTCGACAGGCTGCAGCAAGGCCTTCACAGAGCCTCCTCCCACCCTTGCACGCGCTCTGCACCCCAAGGCATCCCCTCCTTTGGGAAGCCTGATTCAGTGCCTCTGCCAGGCTATTAAAAGTTAGGGTGTATCACAAGCCTCAAATATGTTAACACCCCCATGTGCCTTCCGCTGTTATGTTTCTTTTGCCTTTATCATTTGTCCCTCAGACCAGCTGCCTGTTTCCTGCAGTTTCCACATCTTCCTCCTAAAGATTTTTAACTTGCATGATAAAGGTAGAGGTTTTTCAGCTGTAGGGCTACGTTAAACCCTTGTTATAAATACCGCTTCTGTTAACTCCATTTCCACAGACAACCCCAGTTCTGCATACCTTGGTGTAAGAGGGATAAAAAAACCCCATAAGTTTGTCACCTCTCTGCTGTTGGCACTAAATTCACAGGTAGAGTGCCCCACGACTGCTGCCTTCTCTGCTTCCACAGCAGAGGGTTCCTCTGTTGTT
The DNA here is from genome assembly GCF_000699245.1 of Pterocles gutturalis. Classification (NCBI taxonomy): domain Eukaryota; kingdom Metazoa; phylum Chordata; class Aves; order Pterocliformes; family Pteroclidae; genus Pterocles; species Pterocles gutturalis. The sequence continues at coordinate 27,385 of NW_010140567.1, read as the reverse complement.
CTGAAGCTTATCCTCATCCATGACATGTTTCATACCTGGAGTTGACTCTCCCTCTCCCACCTCTTCCCCTTCTCATGGGGGGAATCTCTCTCCCATTACTGCTCCTTTCGCCACAACCCCTGCCCGGCACAGCGGTGGCTCAAGGCTCTGCCTCTGCCTGCCTCCATCGGTCGCTGGCCACAGGTGCTGCTTGGTAGTGTTGCCATTGCAACACAAGGCTTCTCACATGGACGAGCACTCTCCACACACAGCCAGCACTTGTATCTATCAAGAGGGTGGAGGCTGATACCAACTCAGCCGACGCTTTGCAGGTAGATCAGCTCACTCTTGTTTGAATAGCTGTTTCCAGGCTTTCCTATCAGAAAGATCCTTACGTATCAAGCTGCCTGTGCCTTGCCAGATGTCCAAGGTTTGTACTTGGTCTGGCTCCTTGTACCCAGCCAGCAAGTCCGCCATCCAAGTATATTTCTGATACCAGAATGATCCAAGCATGCTTTATACAAAATTGAGGATATGTCAGTACAAAGCACTGCAAAAGGAAATGTACATTTCTGTGTGCCAAACTGCAAATTTACAGCCTACCTTTCCTTCATGCAGATGCTTGCATTTGTGCCTACCTGTAGTGAAAAATTCTGGTGACTCGGACACATGTAAGCTCAGAAACATGTCAAGACACACATAGTCTTGAACAGGTTGCTGAACCCGTGCTGCTGCAGTACTTGACACCTACCAAGTAAATGTGGAGAAAAGACCCAGCACTTAGATGCACAATTCAAGTTTATTGCAGCTTTGTTGCTCTGCTGCAGAAGTAGTAGATAAGAGAAAAACTGAACACAGAAGTGACCATTTATGTGTTGCTTGAGGTGGGAACAAGCAGATGCTGTAAGCTATGATGCATTGTCAGTTAGGGCTTAGTTTTCTTCTGAACTAGTGTTCACCAGAGTGTGGTCAATGATAGTATATTGCACTCATACAGACACCACTGGAGGACTCCAAGGCATTTTGCAGGCAGGAAACCATTAAGCTGGCTGAATATGGTTTTTGTCAGTTACCCCCTTTTCCAGGCGAAACTTACTGCTGGTGCCATCTTGCTGAGCTCTGCGTGGTTATGTAAGCAACAAATACAACCCTGAATTTATGTAAAGGAACTTAATCAAGAAGAGTGTGTGGAAAAGTAAGAGTACTGGCAGTATAATTTCTAAGGTTAGCTTTACTATGGACAAGCTGTATGCCTGCAGGTCCCTTCTTGCATCTCTCCTGGTTGTTTGCTATACAAATCTTATTTTACACTACAGTATCTCTGAACTCGGTCTCTGTGATCTCAGCAGAGGCATCAGGATGCTCTCGCTTGATCGGCTGAGGCACACAGTCTGGTTGCTTGGAATAGCAGGGCATGGGGACAATGAGCTTCTGTTCCTCCTTTGGTACACAAGCAAGAATGACAGTGATGCTCTGGACATGGCAAAGATGCTGCTATTTATTACTATCATCCATTTGGTTTACAAGAACACAGAGAAAGATCTCGATGGGAATTTTTCTCAACTTTATTTCCTTTCCAACCTATAGCTTCAATGTATAAGGAGTTGAGATGCAGATCAAAGCACATCATCAGGGAATACCACTGGCAGCACAGAGCATCCCCCTACACCATAGCTGCTGTTAACAATCTCTTAAAATTCATGAAACGTCTCTGAATACAGATACAGCCCCATTGGGAAGCACTGGTGGACAGTGAGAAGTTTCAAGCAAAACCAATGTTTCCCTTCAGCTTAACTGTTAGCACAGCATACACACCAAACATTTCACTAAGGAGCACACCTTTTCTTCAAAACTGTTTGTGCAACCACCTTTTGTCCCTGCATAGCAGAAATGTGCATTTTCTATATCAGCATCACCGACTTAGCACCTCCTTTTATTTTCTGTCTTCCACTTGGGAACACAAAACTAACCAACATACACGAAACAGTTACTGACAGCATACAGCTATGGATTAGATTCTCAAAATTGTCTAGTCTCTTAGTCCTGTTTCAGAGATCTCAGTCCTGAAGAGTTTAGTGTTATCAAGGTGGACAGGGGCCTTGAATATGACCCAGAAAAGAGGGTGAGGGAGCTGGGCTTGTTTGGTCAGGCAGTGATAAAGCTGGGGTGCTCTAGTAGCACCTTACAAATATTTGAAGAGAATTACTATGAACTCTTGCCATCGGTTGCAGGTGATATAACAAGGGGAAATGGCCATGGATTGCACTTTGGGAGACTGGGGCCAGACAAAAGGAAAACCTGCCGGAAGGTGCAGAGGGTGATGCAGCCCTGGATGGACTCGGAAAATTTTCAAGACCTGGCCAAATAAAGGCAAGGCTGCCCTGATGATGTTTTGGGGATGGTCTTCCTCCAAGGGGAAAGCTGGATTTAGTCACTCTCCTTCATGCCAAAATTTTCATATCTTTCTGTTCTTCCTTACTGAAAAGCCCGGGTATTCTGAGGTACACAGATGGTTTGAAGACTGTACCCAGCAACTTAAACCAGCTTTTACCCAGGATCTTAGTGAATCTCAACAAACAAACAAGCAACACTTGACCAGTACAGTGATTTTATACTGGCAATAGCCTCACAGCAGATTTTTCAGTGTTCCTGACACAGAGCTGTTGAATCCAAGAAGAGTAGTACTAGGGAGTCTAGGAGTGAATTCCAGAGAAGCCTAACTTGACTCCCTTCTCCAGATGTGATAAGGTCCTACCTAGATCAGTACCCGGGGGGTGATATGGTATATGACAGAGGTATCCTGCCTGACTCTAATCATCGCCCTTTTTAAAATGCAGTTAGCATCAGTGTCCACAAGGAAATAGCAGGGTGTTCTGCTGTCTGTCTGGATCTCAGGTGGAAATCTCACATTGACAGAGCCTGTAACGCTGTCCTGGGGGAAGTGCAGAGTGAGGAAGAAAGGGAGGAAAAAGGACACAGCTGGTACACTGTGAAGTGAGGAAGTTCGATCATTAAAGTAAGTTTCTTGGTTCTTGTGATAAACTTTAATCTGTTAGACTATCTGGCAGAAGTATATCAATTATCATGATGACAAACAAATTACATTTTCCTCCCTTGAGGCCATTTGACTTCATCACATATTTTGACAGCTACATGATTCTGAAGACAGCACTTGCCAAGAGATGTCATCATAACTCACAGATATTTTCTCCAGAGATAGGAAAGAAATAGTTTAGTGAAAGTTCAAAAATAAATTAGGAAAGAGAAACTACCACATGCCCTGTATTTTTGGTTGTGGCTTTATTATCAAAAATAATACCACAAACTACCAATTAAATGGAACTTCTCCAAACTATTTAAAATAAAATTAAGTAAGAATTACTCTTCATGATTTTGATAACAATTCAAAAAAAAAAAAAAAAGTGTAAGACTTTAAGAAGTTTTTCATTTTGTTTGGGGTTTTTTTTACTTTTTTTCTTGTAATCTTAAATTCTCACTGTCACTGCCAGTAACTTCTCAAACGAATTTTGGGTTAAATTCAGATGATCTGTACTAACTATGTTAAAATGGTATTCTCAGTTTGAAGGACAGAAAAAACCCCGTGTAACTTCAGGTCACTATATTTCAAGAGAAATAATTTTGGAGTTCAACACAATCTACTGTTTCTTGTGTGCAATATGTCTTCACTCAGCTGTTGTGTTGTAGCCTGTGCCTAGTCTGTGGTCTCTCCAGGACAATGCATTCTTAATTTGTCCCAACATCTGCAAATGAGGTGATGCTGATTTACATTTCTAGCCTTTATAATAAGAAAAATGTCTCTTCAAAGCTATATTTCAACCTGGAACAATGGAGTAATCAAACTCTATTCACAACCACACTGTTGTTGCATAGACAATTTGAATAGCAAGGAAACAACTCTGGAATTACTACTGTGAAATGGATCACAGGATGCCAGATGTAATATTGCTTTTTTTCTGTATCGTACCCCATGGCTACCCACACCTTGCAGTGTTTTACAGAATTCATGTTTTGAAGTCAGAAATGTCAACCTACTTGTTCTTGTCAGGTCAGAAAACTCCACCTGAAAACACAGTCAGTCTCGACAGTTCATTGTCTAAAGCAATCTTGCCTGGCAGAGAATATCACTCTTCTGCTCTCGAAGGGCAAAATGTTAAGTGTGGAGCAGGCATAGTCTACTGAGAATATTCACAATATTCACTGCAGTTTATATGTGGGAAGTACAAGGTAGCACTCAGAAAATGATAATCCGTGTTCTACCTGAGCAGCAAAACAGTGTAAAACCGGTTATCCAAAAGCCCCGTCTTAAGCCCAAGTACTTATTATTTTAGCTAAAACAGTTCTTAGAATTCTTTCTAAGTTAACCATTCTCGAATTTCATATCACGTAGCTGGGGAGAAAGCCTGACAATGTCAAATGGGGTATACACTGTTATTGCAACATAAAATATTACAATTTTTAAGCAATTTATATTCAGTCTTACTTGAAATCTTCTTGCCCTCTTTTACCCCTATGTTTTTGGGGTTTATCCAATTCATTCATTTTGCATATTACAACTATATCCAGGTCATCTTCCATCCTGATTACCCCCAACTTGCTTGCCACTTTACAGAAACACAATGTGACTGTCTTCTAAATTTTTCACTGTCTTTTAGGATTTTTTGATCAACAGTCAGTAACTGATGCAGTAACACATATGTGTTTGAGGCTCCTCTCCCTTAGTCCTTCAGAAGTTAGGCAGTGGGATACAAAGCTTTTTGGGATTGGGGAGTTTTGGTGGTTGAGGAAGGGCAAGAGTGCTATGGCAAGGAACAAAGAATTGCATGACCACTTAAAATTTTTCTGTGGTGGGGCAAATCCTCAGGGAAAAGCAGCTTGCTTGAAAAGGCACACAGATGTTCAGGCTGAGGTAAGGCTATTTCTGTGATTGCTTCTGTCCAGGGACCAGTGCATATAGCATAAATGAATAACCTGTACACAACAAAATGCCCACAGCCTTCACCTGACTTTTCTTCTCCAGCAGAAAGCCAGCTTACCCTTCCAAGACCAGTATCCCCTGCTTCACAGCAGCTTCTTCAGGGAGGCATTTATGCTTTTGTCTAATGGTTCAGCATCTTTGTTATGAAACAGATTTTAACCTGCACCTGTCAAAATCTAAGTGTAGACAGGACAATTGTATGTTACAGATCATCATACTGGAGAAAAATGAGTGTTTACTCTGCCAAGCTACCATGTCATAAAATGACTCGCCTTCTCCACCCACATTAAAGATGTTTTTGTTAAAGTAGGTATGCTTTCATTATTGAGGATCCTAAGTAGAAGGGTTAGGGGAGTTATTTCAGAGGGCAAAGAAGTTTATGCAAAATCAGATTTGCAGCAAAACAGTTAACAGGTCTATTAGCAAAAAAGACACCTGCCACTTAGACCCACTGTTTGAAGTCAACACAAATACATTACTGCTCAAAGGAAAGTGTTTCTTTAAAAATACATACAAGCTAGAGATTAATTTTTACAACAGTGTCAAGTTGGTCATTAAATGCTGCAGATCAACAGCACAGTGAGATGAAAGACACTCTTGGGCAATATCAGGTGCTGTGTTTCTCAGTGTTGCATTTCCCTAAGTGCTTAATGTTTCCCTGGATATAAAGACTATTTATCACTTCATCTATGGATAAAACTAAAGGGTGGAAACTGTGTCGTTTCTTTGATTAGCCCCAATGCCTCTTTCACTGGATGGCTATGGACAAGTTGTTTCACTTCTGAGCCATCTGCAAAGGTATAATAATAACACAGATAACACCCAGATTTCTCTGGCATTGCAGCAGTCTCAGTCATATGACAACTGAGAGATTGCCCTTAATATCAGTGCATTTTCATGAGGTACACAGAAAAGTAATACAATGCACTGTCACCTGTTCTGTGCTCTTCTTGGAAAGCAGTTGAATGAACCTGATATCATACTCCAGAGATGCCCCACATGGAGAAAGTTTTAGTTGCACACAAAAGCCTATGACTTCAGATCTGCTGTGCAAGCAGCCTACAGGAATAGTACCTTGAAGCAACTTAGGTACAACATGGTTTAGGAGAAGTCACATGAAGTGTCTATCCTTTGTTGTCAAACAATGACATGGAGGTGGTACATGAAACTCAAACAAATGTAGAAACTGTAAGTGACAAACCCAGATTTTGTCTTAGAAACAAAGGAATTGTCAGTTGAGTGAGAATCTGAAATTTATTTCCATGCTGCAATATAACTTCTGATGTCATTTGCACTATGGAATGCTTTCACAGTATGAATGACTATGAAAAAAAAAATGAATATGAACTTCATATCCCTTGCAGAAGTCTCTTTCTATTAGGTCATTCCTATGAATCTCAATTGACAGTCATGCTGAGGGACGTTCAGACAACAGCAAATACTTAAACTTGTGACTCTCAAAGCAGCAGGAAAACAATATTACCAATGCTGTGATTTTGTTGAGAATTTAATCATGTTCTTTACAGGTTCTGAAGGTACATAAGTAGATGAGAAGCTCAGTTTTCACAAAGAAAAACATGAGCACATTTCTAGACTTCTTAGCTGCATAGGAAGGGTGAAAGACACGGAAGAGGTGCAAGTCAGAGAAAACTGATAAACTGTCCTGTGTGTTTTAAGGTATCTGATGACTGGGGGGGCTCTGAGATGTTCTGTCAAGACTAACAGTGAAAGGGGGTTTTGAATGTGGCAGTGTGTGAGTTAAGAACCAACAAAAAAGAGATGCACAAGCTGGCTTAGATCCTCAGACGTCTGAAAGTCTCCTGGAGACATAAATACCACAGTGAAAATCAACTGGCATGAAGCCTAACATACTTTTGGAGGTAAAAAAAAATATAGTAAAAAGCTATAATAATATGCTCTTGCTGGAACTTATAACCACTAGTTTTGTGGTCCCAAATGCTGCTGATTTCATCCTGGGTGTTAGCTTAACTTGTTTATTTCAAAATCAAAAGAAAACTCACAGATAAAAAAAGTCCTATTTAAGGAAGCAGAAACATCATAATTCCAAGAACAACTCGACTGTGGACTGCCTGGGTTGTCTTATAAAATATTCACTCAGAAACATACAGCATAGAAAAACAGTTGTCTGAGCTGAGCACAATGTGAATGCTGCTAGGGTTTGTGTAGAGGCACACCTAGGTTACCCACAACACTCAAGGTTGTTGTCTCCTTCTTGACCCAGGCTACTGTGCCTTGGCTTACCACCAATTTAACTCTGTCATTCAGCCAGCTGCTTGAAACAAAGCTTCTCAGGCACCAGCTTCCCTGTCATTCCTCATACCTGCTTTGGTCCCTATTTTTGGCCAACCAACACCTGGTTTTAGGACAGTATTCAAACTTTTATGAGCAGACCAAGAGCTCCCTCAGAGGGAAAAAAAGCCAAATGACAGGGAAGTCGGATGGGTGAAGTGTTCATTATGTGGTGGAGAACATGATGCACTTATTTACTCTGGCATGGGTGCCCCTATACCACCCCTCTACGTAATTTTACTGCTCTGTTATAAGATGGGACTTGCATCATTGCAATTTACTTTGGTAGATTGACAGCAAATAAGAATTTCAGGTTTCACTTTAAGAAGTTTGTTGTTAGTGCGCAGCTTTAAAGATGGAGTACACCTAAAAGACTCAAATCACAAATCAAATACAAAAGGACCCCAAATTTATACATAAGTGAATCAGTGCATTTAGTGCTATTGCAAAGTTCTCTAGTCTAGACAACCTCCATACATTCAGAAAATTCTAATTCATTGATTTAATTAACTCAGATCACAGTCAAGACTTTTGCCAAAGCACAATCTGCCTCACAAAAAACTTGGCTTAGTCTTTCTAGAGCACATTAAAGGATCCTCTTTTTTATTTGCATCTATTGTACAAGTCATGGATCAAATTTCTCCGTAGTGCAATTTTACTAATGTGGGACAAAATCCATTGTGAAGGAGTAGGCAAGGAGATTATCTATCTGTACTTTCCTCCTAATGGTCACTAAGCTTGTAGTCTGACTTAATATAACTCTTTCATATACAAACAGGGCCTGCATTAAGTACCCTGACGTGTCTGGCTTGTGCCTCTACTCCCCTAGGAAACACTGAGGCAGGCTCCTGTAGAAGGCAATCCAGAGCACCCATCTCTAACCTTGCTGATTACAGTGGGTTCCAGGGAAGCTATCAAATTTAGTACTCTGACTATTTTGGTGCAAAAACATGCATGCTCTTGAAAATAGCTGTCATGGTCAGTCATGAGTTCATGAAGCCCTATATTCTCCAGTAGCTGCTGGGAGCATAAGAAGTATTACTGCTTCCCCATGCTCATGTTTCTGCATCCTGCTTCTTAAGGTCATGCTTCAAACCCACTTGTGCAGAGACAGTTTTACTCTTTATGTGAACAGCACATAGTGCAGTGAGGAGCTGGAGTGCACTGCAAGTTTTTGAGCACACAATATAACACAAAAAGCTCAGTAACAAACCATGAAGGTAATCATGAGATAGGAATTAATATTTTTTAAATTGATAAGAAAGATTCAGATATTTATGTATTCATTTGTTTGTTTGAGTACATATGAAAATACTGAAAGTTAAAGATGAACAAACCAACATTAACTTTGCAGTTAATGCCAGTTCTGATAACGTGAGCAGCAGGAGCCCTGATGTCCACTATGGAATAAGGACGCTGCTGGAGGAAGAGAAAACTGTGCAGCCAGGCAGCTTTTCCCACAGCAGGAGTGGGACAATCAGGATTAGCATGAGCTAGTGGTACCAGACCTTGTTCTGAGATGAGACCAACCTCAGAAATTCTCCCTAGACCATGAAAGACTGTAACTAATGTATGTTGTGATGGATAGCTCACCAACCTTCTTCTTTGCTTAGTTATTCCTCAAGTTCACAGCATAGCTGCCCACAGCCCTGTCAAATTTACATGCTGATGCTTTCAGATCTCCTGACCATCCCAAAATGCATGGGGTGATACAAATGTGCTACCAGCAGTCAGGTCGAACACAGCACAACCAAACAATGTCCCAAGCCTGGATCAGAGGACCCCTCCATGCAATGTGCAGACAGAGGAACTGCCAGAAACTTCTCCACAGGCTGTAGAGATGGCCCAACCTGAGTGGAGTTTCTAGTTAAAGTAGTCAGCCTGCGTGGGGTTGCAAGTTCTCAGCAGAGCAGAGTCGAAGAGGTTGTGCCAGGTTGTCTGGAGCCTTTCTATACTGCTGATGCCATCTGCTGGATAAATCATTTCCTAGCCATGGCCAGTGGGAAGAGCCTGCAGAGAAATAGGTGCAAACCATGTCTCCTCCTTGAAGTGGGAAAGGTGACAAGCTTTGAAACCATGAGAGACGTGATCATGGGGAACAACCAGCAAAACACTAAAGCATGCATGTACAGAGTCCCTTCCTAGCCCTTCTCCATCTGCACTAGTAGACATGCTGGGAAATGAAGCTTTGGAGCGATTCTTTTTTCCCCTGTCTCAAACAGCCTTTGAATGTTCCTTCCTTACATATTCAGCATGGACCACCCACTCATGGGCTGCAACACACCAGAAGTGAAGCTGTACCAAGTTGGTAAACAGTGCTTCTTCTGCAAAGTGAATCTGTTCTGGTGCCTTGTGTTGCTGCAGGGACAGCTTGCAGCTCTGGTGCTGCTCTTCTGGTAAGTGCTGTAGGTGGCACAGTGCGGACAGCTGGGTGTGTTCAGTCCTCTGGTGGTCCCACAGCTGACTGGGTGCAGGACGGGTATGGGACTACTTATTTCTTTCATTGATGTCCAGCATTTAGTCACTCAAGGAGCTCTGAACTCGAGTGTTTCCCCAGAACTGAGAGAAATCTACAATACAAGCAATCCTCACTGTGACCTGCAGTCAGATCTCAGCACACGAACTCTCCTGGAAGAGTAGAGAGCCAGAGGAAGAGCGATCTTGCAGGGTAACCAAATCAACATGCACTTTTAAGTGTAGCTGCTTAGCCAATGTAAAATCTAACTGACAATGAAACACCCCAATAGTGTGACAGAAGCTAATAAAAAATAAAAGCATTTAAACCTTCTGTTTTTAAGATGCCATGGTCATGAATTACTTCCATTTGCCAGTCAGTTGTACTGAATAAAATTTTAAGATGTGGTCTGTGTTGTTTCTTGTAAAACAACAGAGAAGTCCCAGAAAAGTGGTGCTAATGAGACGCTTTTTAAAATGGGAGTGAATTGCTTTTGAGCATGCCTACACTAAATGCTATATTGTGGCAGTAACAGTGCTAATGTGGTCATCTAAGGATTTACAGATTTATTATCTTCTATTAGATACACTGATCTAAGCAGAAGATACTGCTTAGTTTGTTTAGTTTCCCACCCTCCCTCCAAACCCACCACCAACCCTCTTCATGCTGTGTGACCTCTTTAGCAGACAGACAATCTGATACGTGAGACAGACAATCTTTCCACACTGCTGCAGGAGGGGTGTTGCAGCTCTGTTGCAGAAGGAGCGTCAGGAGTGTGATGGCATCCGCTGGTACAACCATTTGTTCCAAAGACAATATTACCTCTCCCTAAAAATCTGACCTCACTTCTAGCTGCTGATCCCTTTTTTAGGAACCCAGCCTGATCTCTCCAGTAGGGCTGGTGCTGTCTTGCCTGGGCTTCATAAACTTCCCCCATGAAAATCAAACTCTAGTCACATATATTAGCTTCAAATACCTTCAGACCTGGTTGCTCAAGATAATGGCCAGTCTCTTACTGTGAACTACAAGATATACCATCTGCTAGACTTAAAATAAAAATGCCTTGATTAAAGAAATGCTAGCAAAATCCTGGTAATTAATGAATAATATTGTAATCCAAATTTGCATTGCCTGCAGTTCACTAATTGTGCCCTTCTGTCTTTCTATTTTTTAATTAAGAAGTTAGCTATATTCTATTACAAGTTTCTTTATTCATGCATACCAGCTCCCTGTACAAACTTTAGTATATTTTAATAATTCCTGAGACACCAAGTTGTTGCTAATTATTTTTTCTCAGCCATTTTGCTTCCCACACCTCCCTCTTCATTGTAGTTCATGGATTTTGGCTGAAAGATTTGTGAACATGGAGAGAAAATCAAGATGTGGGGGGAATAATAAGGAGCATAGGGAGGAGAGAGCAGAGCTGGTTCTGAGACAGGCTTCTGTTGCAACCTCAGTGAGTACACCCACTTCCATTCACGGTTGTCATACCCAACATAAACATACTTGAACTGGTTTTTCTCTTGCAAAACCTTTGTAGATCATCATGTCCAGTGGAATTCTGACTGACAGGAGCCTCAGTGCATGCATTTTTATGTCAGGCAAACTGTATAATTATTTCCACTGTAATTTTTTGTGATACAATGGTGCATCAAGAAGTTCTTCATTGCATGTCAATATTACTGTGCTTCATACTGAGTAATAAGGACTCCAAACATTGCCAACAGATAGTTGTAAATAGATAAACAAAAGTTTTACAAAAGTGACAATAATTTCAACACTATTTTGTGTGAGACATAATGCTCAATTAATATAAATCAAAAGCAATGGTGATAAGCTGCTTTACGACAGGAAATAACTTAATCCAACAGTCTTGCAATTGTGCTATATTTGATTATGCCTAGTGACTATCGACATCTCTACAACAAATGTTAAGTTTTTCAAATGGCTGAAGGGAACATTCTTGTCAGACAGAAAGTGGCCTACCCTGCAAGTGTACTTTTAACAGCTAATTTCACAGAATAGTCAATGGAGCAGAAAGAATCTACAGCTCTAGTAATTAATGTATTGGTTGCTTACATTGCAAGGTTCCAAGAATCACTGTTATGCCTCGTGACCTGACATACACAAAATTGAAATGTTCAATGGCTGCTAGACCACAGAGTAGAACTGCTCAGGACAGAAATATCTATCACAGATGGCCTTTTTTAAAAATTTTGCTTACAATCTCAGGTGAAATTAACAGCAAAGCAAAGGATGTCAAATACTTTAAAGGCACTGTTACTGCTGTAGAGTGAGTGCTGTTAGAAACCATGCAATAATTGGGTTTTACTTGCTGCTCAAAAAGCCACACAATGAAGATATTCCTTCCTCCTTTTGGGAAAAGAAGGCATTGCTGTGTATTTCTTTGTTCATTTTATCTTCAACTATTTATGGAGTGGTGTTCCATTACAGCTAATAAGATATACCAGAAAATAATTAGTTCAAAGGTGTGGTTTGAATACCCGTTTCAACATCAGGAAATACCTCATTTCTTTCCTGAACAGGGTCTTAGAAAATATGAAAAGCCAATGTGATGTTGGCTTAGAAGTACAAAAGTCTTCTAAATTTCAGTGCTGGACAATGAAAAATGATGATACACATTTAGTTTCATATAACAACACCGGACTATAGGCGTGGCTTAGCTTTTAGCTAGGATTCCAAAGAAATTGAGGTATATTCAGTCTCTGCTTTGTAGCAGCTTTATAAACCACATTGCCCAACTTCACCTAAATTAGACTGCAGGGTAAATGCTCAGTTATGCACAGTTCAAAAAAACTTGTGAAAAAGAGGTGGCAAAATAGAGCTGCCAGACACCAATCTGTTCCTCTAAAAAAGGCTGGACAAGCATATTATTCAGTGCCAGATAATTTTAATGGGAAAAAGGCTTTAGGAATGCAACAACAAGAAAAGGCTCCGGCCGTCTGCATTTTTAGACATTAATAAGGCAGTCAGAAGCACAAAGACCTGCTGGAGTACATCCCAAGAAGAGCAATGAAGCTGGTGAAAGGTCTAGAGAACAAGCCCTATGAGGAGTGACTGAGGGGTTGTTTAGTCTAGAGAAAAGGAGACCTTGTTGTTCTCTATAACTACTTGGAAGGAGGTTGTAGAGAGGTGGATGTCGGTCTCTTCTCCCAAGAAACAAGTGAGAGGATGAGAGGAAACAGCCTCAAGTTGTACCAGGGCAAGCTTAGACCAGATATTAGGAAAAATTTCTTCACTGAAAGGGTTATCAAGCATCGAAACAGGCTGCCCAGGGAGGTGGCTGTGTCACTATTAAAAGACCTGTAGAAGTGGTGCTTAGGGACACAGTTTAGTGATCGACTTGGCGGCGCTAGGTTTACGGTTGAACTTGATGACCTTAAAGGTTTTTTCCAACCTAAATGATTCTATGATTCTATTCTATGGCTCAATGAAACTCGACTGATCTTTTTGAGGAAGTTGTGAAGAGATCTGTGTCCTTGCTCTATAATTCACTGATAGGTACAGAGACCTCTTGATTTCACAAGCAATGGGAATGAAAGAACGTAAAATACACAGCTGAGACAAAACTGCTATTGCAGACAAAAGATTCATGAACTTCAGTGCTGAGCACAATGGAGAGAAGAGTTGTCTTCAGTCCTGGTTCTCAACAGCAAGGAGATGTGGTTTTCTCAGACAGAAAATGATTCCTCAATTGGGCTTGCCTACCTGCGGGACCTTAAACACTCATACCAAAAGTCAGATAATCTCTTAAGAGACTATAGTTCATTAGTGTTGACTTGTACTATCTGTGACCTTCATCATGCTGTGAAAAAAACTCTAACAACATAGACTACCTTTCTACCACATAAGGCATTTAAAGTCAGGATAACTTTCTGTCTGTCATTTATGGTGATACTTATTCCTGAAGACAACGGGGGAAAAAGACTCGTTCTAAATCCATAAGAGAGCCCAAGGAACAAAAACTTGTCTCTGTTCTCTACTCAGTGTGTTACTGAGGTAAACTGATGACTCCCACACAGTAATACAAGTCACCAGTGCACTAACTACTTATCAGTAATTAGCCTCACACAGACATAAAATAAAAAGAAAATTAATTCCTGAGTTCTAAAGCTTCTGTCATGCTTTCTCAGGGACAAATTGTTGGTAGCATCATTTTACAGTACAACATGTGAAGATATGTGTGACTTACAGAGCCATCTTAGTGCTCAAGGGAGTTGAGACTCTCCTTGTACTTCACTGAAGGGATATGGTAACAGCTGATTAACTGTTTGGGACAGAGGGAACCCCCAGATTTAAATTTCCAGATGTATTGTGAAGCTTCTTTCATATGTTCTCTGGGAATAACCCCTTGGTATTTGATAACTTCTTATATCCTGGCACTTTTGCTGGCTTGCAAGGGAACTTTGTATAAGTTGCTTCAGTATACTGCCATTAGCTCACTTTTCCCGCCTTGTAAAATGCAGATATTTACACTGACTTCTTTTGGAAAATTCTTTCAGATATGCTATATTTTTGCAATCAGTGTTTTCCCTAATATAAGCCACATCAGTACATCAATACACCACTGATACAAGCCACAGATACAGATACCAGTACTGCAGCTTGAAAATCAAATTACACATGTATGTCAGCAAAGAGGGTACAAATCCAGTGAACCAAAATAAATAATTAGCATCTTTCAGCTGAGGAATATGTTTGTGTAAAACAAGCCTTCAGCAGCAGCTCTGGCTCTAGCAAAACATGCATTAACTTTAAAATGCAGTCAACTACACAAAACTTTTATCTTTTAGCACTGCAAGCAACCTGCCTTATCATCTTCATTATCTGTCCCTCCTTTCAGTTTGCCATAGAGCTTTTGGATTAAACATAGCAGTTAAGCACAGTTTATCTAAAGCATCCCAAAAGTGAAAGTTTGTGAAAGTAAACAACTCAGGGCAAGCAATTGAAATGCAAAAGTTTCTCCTTAAATTGTAACAGGAAGGTTTCAGACCCAGGATCCCCATGTAACTTCCTTCCCAGAGACAGCTGGCTAGCAGTCCTGGCAGCTGGTAAATGAATGACCTACATGGATAGAAGATTTTTTGTTGGACAGGACCTGTTACTGAAATTTCAACAAATGGCCCTTATGGAGGATGTGGCTTAGCTGACACTTCAATTATTCCAACAAGAATTCATAAGTCTTAATGGCTTGAGAGAAGTTGTGCTTTATGACCCCAGATGTAGGGCTGTCCGGTTTCTCCATCACACCTCACTGCCCTCCAATCCATTTGACTCCTGTTTGTGCAGGGAGGAGCAGCATGGTGCTAAGAGCTGCCTGCATGGCTGCAGCAGGCCAAGGTGATGCTTTCTCTGACATTTTGCATGGGCACTACAGTGGCAAGCAGCAACAATCAGTCTTTTAAAGGTGTATCTGCTAACCAAGTCGTGTATGATCCCTCTGGGGACTCCCTGTCTCTGCTCATTGCCCCTTCCCCAAGTATTCACCTCTCCAGAAACCTCTCTGCACACTGTAAAATCCTTGAGATATACATGGCCAACTACTAAACTGATCTCTGCTCTATCTTATTTGATGCTGAAAGGCCATATTCTTCTCCTGCAACATTTTTCTGCGACACATATACCCCAGCCTTTGAGAAATACTTTTTGGTGTAGACACACTCCTCCCCTACCAGTATGATAGCATACAAGTTTCTAGAGCTCAGCATCCAAATACTGCTGCATGGTCCTTTATTGGGGAACACAAATTATTTTAAGAAATTTTAAAAATTGCCCACCTACAAAGCACTATCTCAGGTCTGGAACAGACTGCAACTTGAGGCACCACTACATATCTTCTGTCCAGACAGGAGTTATAACTGTGTGGTGAGGAAACTTTTCCCTATGAAAAACAAACTGGATCCCAAATATCACTTTAGAAATAAGTAAATAAGACAAGGACCAAAGGCCAGGCTAAGAGTAAGAGATGGGGGGCAAGCGGGGTGCAGGGGTGCAGTTAATTAGCTGCCAGTGCAAAGCCTCTAGTCTGAAAACAGAGGGGCTCATATTAGAACTCTTGCCTGTGGCTCCTGGGAGTCCAATTCCAGTGTTGGAGGTATCACCATGTATAATACTGGCAGAAAGCGCAACTTCATCTCCCCCTCTGCTGACTCAAAAGAAAATATATTTTAGATAGTTGCACACTGGTTTAACACACATGAGGAAGGTTATTTCAGTCACTGATACTTTACACAGATTTCTATCTGACCAAGCTGATTATTACAAAGGAGATACTTGAGGAATCATGTAGGGCTGGCACATCCAGCTTATCTCTTTCAGACATAAATTTTGCAGAACTGTGGGACACTGCCTGAGCAGAAGTCCACTATTCACAGGCTGGCAAAACTACCACTGCTGGCAACTCCGAGTGAAAATGGTTCTCACAACTCCTGAACAGATACAGGACACTAAGAAATATGAACAGTGAGAAATGATCTTGCTGCAAGAAGAAAAAGAGCTGTTGGTCTCTCAGATTAGAAATTACATCCTTGCCCATTCAGCACAGCTGTGAATAACAATATCAGAGAATCAGACCCTGCCTAAAATCCACTGCTTGGCCTTGCTTTGAAGCATTCAGTAGAGGAAAAACTCCTAAAGCATCTTGTTTGCCTGTGCTACCACTTGTCCAAATCAAAAGCAGCACCTGGTCTTCTATGATATTTCACCTCCCTCTACAAATATGAAGACCACACATACATGGTCATCCCACAGGTGCTCACCTTGTAATTGGCAGATGTAGAAGCAAGCTAGTACTGGTCAGGCAATTCTAATATGTTTTAAAAGCATACCATACATTTGTTTCCCATACCATCTTAACTGTAGCTTAATACACACACTCAACACAGGAGTATAGAATACAAAAACAGATAAAGCAGATTGTGTTAAAAATCAAACAGAATGGAAGGGACTTCTGACTTGCTGATGCACTGGCAATTTTCAGTTAGTGCTACCATCCTTCACTACATCAAATCAATACCTCTTTCAAACAATACATTGGTACTTTTTTCAGCCGTATACTCAAGGCTTTCTAGTGTATTTCCTCCCTCCACTTGCATCCACTTCATTTATATACAAATACTCCATCATCAGATAAAAGATTCAGGTACTAAGAAGTCACTCTTGTTCAATTCTGGATTCCGCATACTAGCACTGGCAACTGCACTGGCAAGGAAGTGTCTTCAATAGTGTGACATAATTGGCCATAAGAGAAACTTTCTTCAGATGAGGTTTTCAGTGTTTTGAATCACTAGATGGCGATGTAACAAGCAGCTTTACAAGTCCTGCTTTCGGGACAGAAAATTGGTTTTGTGTAAGGAAAGATAGTTCAAGTGGAAGAAGTGAGAATGGGTACAATGTAAAGGAAGAACACTGTATTTTGCTTTAAGTGAACCCGAACAGACGTTCCATTTGGATGAAAAAAGTCAGTGGAAGATGTTGAGTTAAAAGACTTCTCCAAAACCTGCATAAAAATATTATTTTTAATACAAGTTATTTTTTTTAATGGTCCTATAAGAGGTCATTAGGTATTGGAAGAAATGCTACCATTCTGACACAATTTCATGAAGAAGGCTATCACACAATGACCCGATTCACTTGTGTGTCTGTTCTTCTAAATAAATATGCTTTTAAACTATTTTAACTTCCAAAATTCCTCAGAAACAAGAGACAAAAACAAGATTAAAATTTGAGGCACTTTTCTCTAAAGCCAAAAATATACATCTTTCCATCCATCACTCCTAAAATTAGCATCATTGAAGTGATGCTTTGTTGAGGTTAACAGGATAACTTGTGTGAACTCATTTGCTACTGCCAATAAAGAAGTGTTGTATGCTGACTCAAACAGTACTTGGCACTTATAAATTGTCTGTGGGAAATTATTTCCAAGTATGAGACAGCAACTGCTGCAAGTCTACACAAAACTGAAGAAACCTAAGACTGAGAAGGAAAGGAGGAGAACGTGAATCCCACTGCACAATGCGAGATGCATACTTGACACTTATGACAGAGAAAATGGTGCAAGAGATTGAAGTCAAAAGATAAATTATAATTCTATATAACTATTGATATCAGAGAAAGCTCCAACCAGTTCAGTGTCTGCAAGTTCTGGAAGTGAAGACTGACTTTTCTCCTTTCCCAGTCTACTGTGGGGTTCTTTTCTGGGTCACCTAAGGAGTGTGCATCAGCTAGCTTACACATAGATCTCTCTCTGTGAACCAATAGCTTTGTGACATTGCATTCCAAAGGAGCAGCTCCACGTGTTGTGGTACTTCTGGATCACAGAGTAGCAGCAAAGGGCTTTACAGGGAAGGTGGCAAGGGGAGCTCCCAGGGCCAGATAAAGGCATGGAGGTACGTTGTCCTGGCAGCACCCACTACCACCACAAAGAGAAGTCACATGAAAATGGCTGCTGCAGAAAGGATGACATAAAATTTAATGCAGCTGTCTTTAGGGAAGAATGATTTCCTTAGGTGCACCTTCTCTCTTTTTTTAAATCCTTGACAAACATTTATTCCACTATTTTTTTGAGTTTATGAAACAAATGCAAGTATACTGCATATGATCTAATCAGCAATGTCTGTAGACTCATGACCCACTCTTTCAGTTGACACCATTCAAATACAGCTTTGTCTTATAAAGATCATCTAGAAAAGACGTACCAACAGAAAAAAAAATTTCACTGCTTCTTTGGTAATCAAGGTTTAAAGCTTTACCCAAGAAAAGAAGCTGTCAGCTTTTTGTCTTTCTCAGATCGTCACTGGTAGAGTGTGAAAAGGAGTTCAAAATTCACTACTCAACTGCATTATGACAACTAGACAGTTTTTAATGGCTAGTGCAGATGAATTGGCAAGGATTTCTTAAAAAGGCCTGAACAACAAAAAACTTTCAGCTAGAATTCAGCTGACTACTGTGTTCCCTGAATCAGGGGGAACGAAGAGAGAAATGCAGAATCTCCTAAATGTACATAATATTTCATGCTTCACAGTCAAAAAGCATGTGACCTAAGTAAGATAGGTCAGTGGAGCAAACCAAACTATTAATCTTTTCCAGTAGCTGAGGCTTCAGAAAGGCAGAGAAATTAAGTGCAACATCCTAACTGTCTGCCAGTTTCAGTGATTTTGATCTGACAGCAGAGAATAGCAAGGTAACACTCTGAAATTATTTACCAATTAGGCCCACATACGATTTAGGATTGCACCATGCTCCTGGAGGTTATGCTAGAAGTTTGAGAATAACTCCACACTGCAGTATGGTTAATCAGATATAGATGATGCAAGCACAAGTCATCTATTTGGAGTTACACAAAGGAAGTCAGAAAATGTCAGTAAGGGAAGGTTCAGAAATGCAGGATACAGACTATCTGTGGTCACTGTGTTTTCATATCCAGAATATGTACACCTCCTAAAATATTAGTATTCAAAACCAGCTGACATCCTCACTCCCTGCAGATAGCTTGCACACAATTAGACACAGGAGCACAGCAGTGCTACGGAAAAGGAGTCAAGTAAGGTGAGGACAGAAACATGGGGATTACTCCCTAGAGAGATAGTTGGGAACTGCCTATGCACATCTAAAAGCCATATTGCCACCAAATCCCTCTTCCAGTTTTTTTTAAAAGATAACAGATGGGCAGGTGCTTGAAAGCATAGCAAAGCTGATAAAAGGTGATCCAGCTGAGCAAGACATTTTGGGAGTCCTGGTTCAAATAAACACCCCTCTAGTGATCCCCAGGCAGTCAATCATATGTTCTCCATTACTGTGGAACCTGAATGCATTGTAATTTCCTGTCTCACTGGCCTATGATATCAGAAGAATTGTTAGCTCTGTTTTCACATTTCTCTGGGACAGAAAAGCTGAGATCCTTGATAGTATTTAAATGTTGCGTCTCACATACAGATCAGATCAGAGATGTGATCGATGTTCGTTCAAAACGTGAATAACCCCGAAGATCCGAGACAGAGCCCACACAACTTGTCCAGGGTATGTACAAAGTCTGGAGCTGGACAAAAACCAAACCCAAACAACAAACCCAACAGCATTTCGGTTCTTCAGCTGATGTTTTACCACTACACTGTGGGAGTGCTGAGCCTGCCAGGACTGATTTCCACTAGCTCATCTTGCTCCTAGCCCAGGTTCTAAAGACTTTTATGGCATATATATCCCACCAGATGAAATGCAAATGCAGTGTCTCAACATCTCCGTGGACCTGAATTTGTAAATTGCCACCCAACCACCTTCTGAAGATGTCTCTTTATAAAATAGACACTGTTTTATGGTCTCAGAATACAGCTGGTGCCTCTCAGTTAAGTGTGTTTTCATTTTTAGTGCAGTTAGATCTGCCTGTCATTTTTCTATGTCAGAAACAAGAATGGAAGACATGGCGCCTTTCCAGAAATCTGTAAAAACAGCAGTGAAGGCAGGCATCTCCCAGACCTCTGTGCTGGAGGGCTCCCAAATTACTTAAGTAAGTTAAGTATTGATCACTTTTCATGCAAACATTTTTAGTTTGAATAGGTGTCTTGGACAGAGAATTAGGATTTTTCTCCTGATTTAACCAGGTTGTTTACGTAACAATTTACTGGAGGAGAGAGAATCCAAGTCTTTACACAACCTTGTAACTTTTGAGGTGGAAGGGAAATGGCAAGGGGAGGGAAACAGGAAATCAACTGCATTGATTTAACATGTGGGAATTCAGTTTTTGTGGAAGAAGCTAAATATTGCCAAAGATCCAACAAAGAAATCTTGTGTCCCTACCAGAGATGGATGTTGGCATATAGCTTTCATAATACATACAGTGATACTTCTTTCAGCTGCAAGTGTAATGAAACAAACCAAAAGGTTGAGATTTAGCCCAAACTAACAGAGAAAAATTTTGTTGTAAATTAATTCCTCCTTAATCACTAGTCCAGACACATCAGGGCACTTTTGAGACCCAACTGTGCAGGAAAAAAAGACATAATCTACACGGAAACTGCTGTGGTTTTCTGTACACGTTTCCGTTTCTATTCCTGTATGGGACTCACAGATAGCAAATGCATGGAGAACACTACAGACACACACAGGATTTGGCATAGGGGGAGGAAGGCCTAGAGGCTGGGCAAGACCTAGAACTTGCAGAAATTGTGAGACCTTGAAATATTATGTTGTGTTCAATTGCAGACAAATTGCTAAAACCAAAATTGTTAACAACTACAGGCCACTTGCAACTCACCATAACTTTTGTGGCTGGACCAGCTCTTCCCTGTGCATTATATGGGCCAGAATTCAGCCTTGAGAGTCCCCAATAACTTCTGACAACTCACAGGTAACCATTAGCAACAACTTAGACACATTAAAAAAAGGACATTCTGTTCAGGTGTTCAGCTTCACACTCAAGTGTTGAGCAGTTGGAATTGATGCAGCACAAGCATGTAATTGTTGGGTTCAGCTGGCCTAGTTCATCTACAGGCAATGCAAGTAGGAAAGGAACTGCACACAAAGGAGGAGGATGACTAAACTCCTCTTTCTGCTCTCTTTTTTTTTTAACTAGCATTTATATTTCACCTAGGTCCTCAGACCTTCACAAGCCTTAAAAAACACAGCAACACTGAATACATCTTAACTGTGCAGCGAGAGCCTTTACCTGAGTACCACTGGACCAGTATTTCTAGTACTGATAATCTCTCTTTGTCCCAGCTGCTTAAAAAAAACATACTGAGAGATCATACATCAAAATAAACACACTTTTCACGTTGCTGCCTTGTTAATGGACTTCTGCTATTCCTGTAGTCCATCAGACCAATGCAAAGCCAAATATGCATTGGACATGTGGGCTGACAGTCATCTACCAAAGCTGGCCAAAACTAATTTGTGGGAAAGGTGATAGTTTCTCTGTCAGCTTGTACAGCAAGTACAAGTCATCCAGAAGGCTGGGAGTTAGTTGACAAAGCTAATTAAAATGTGCTGCGTGCATCACCAGGCAGTATGATTCACTACCATTTAATCAAAGCCATTTGTCCAGCAAATGACAAAAAATGTGCATGATTGCAGTGTGTGCACCTGTCACTGCTCTCCAATTGGTTCTTGAAGGTATATGTAGGGCCAAGTACACAATATTCTTGCTAGACCACTGATGACAATTAATCTGTTACAATGTAAACTAGACAATGAGAGTTTTTTCTTCGGTTTAACTTCATTTGTGATTTTCCAAAGCCTTTCATGCTTCTGAGTTTAGCTGTCTTTTCCTAGTTATCTCCTACCACCAGGTAGGGACTAATCGGTGCTTTAAGAAAACAGAATTCATTAAAGCTGACTAAAGTTAAGAAGTTTTTTTCATTAATTGCTTTGAAATGGTCCACACTGATTTTCACCATTAATGCACATGGTGAATTATTCTATATTAGGTTGCTTGTCCTCTTTAAACAGTGGTTTAAGTTATTTACACACATTATAAACATAGCAATCAAATATACCGTTTGAAATGTAGGAAACTGCATGAATGGCTTTTTTCTCAAACCACGATGGGATGATTTATGTCACCAAACAACTGAAGAAATGGAAATCTTATTATCAAGGGAGGTACTTCGAAAACAGCTTTTCATGAAGCTTCAAGCTCACAGTCCTCTCTTTTTCCTATTAGCTAATCTCAGTATGGCGAGAGTACACAGACACTGGCAAAAAAAAAAAAAAAAAAAAAGGCATGGGAGACTACCTGCACATCTGAATCTAATTTATTTTTTTATTTTCAACATTTCAATTTCCTACATTTTCCACTATATCTTTGGCTCTCAAAGCTTGGTGTAAAAAAATTGAAGGAAGATGACTAAGGCTATGAACATCAACACATTAAAAATATCTTCTGTGATTTCAGTTTTGTCTCTTCATTATACTCAGTTCCAGTTGTGAGAAACATTACATGTATATTTTATTTTATTAGGAAAGAAGGCCTTTTCTTTCTTTGATATGCAATTGCTCCAACATCTCTGTTAATTCGAAGTTCTGGTAAATTCAAAGTTTCAGCATGCTGCATTCCGGGAGCAACGCCAGCAACAGACTGAAGAATCTATAGGGTCGCTTTCAGTATCTCTTCGCTCCCATATGGAGATACTTCAAAAGAGAAGTGTGCAATTTATAGGCACAGCATAGGCACAGTCTTCCCCACTAAAGCGAAACATAGAACTTGGTCACTGGAGGCAGTACATGCACTGCCCACGCCTCTGCTGTGTTGCAGTTTCCTGGTTTTATTCAAACATCTGTCAGTGATTATTATCCATAATGACTGTAATGAGCTAGATATAATTTCTATTTAAAGGGTGCTAAATACAAGTAGATTTCTGGTTCAGATTACATGTGCAGGCTTACTGGGTGAAAAAAACCTGTCATCAGTCCAGGTTTATGAGAAGAGCTGCTGAGCGCCTCTTCCCGGCAGTGCTGTGCACTGGACTATCTGTTTTAGGAATGTGGGTAGCATTCCTCCCAAACAAGATACAAACAGGATGTCGCAACCTCCAGCATCTTGCATCCCCTACTTACACTATGCCACAGCTTGCTTGTGAAGGGCGTGCCTAGGAAACCCACCGGACTCAGCCATTGTCTGTAGCATGCCAGAAGTATTCCTATGAAATGCTGGCGGCATTTTCACCTCCTGCAAGAGGCTTGATTTCATAGCCAGTCCCAGAAGGAGGAAAAAGTGGCTAGCCTGCTCTCTGATCAGAGCATGAGGAGGACCAAAGTGATCCAAAACTGCCGCCAGGCTCCCAGCCAGACCCTGATGTTTGCATCTGACAGAGAGCTCTTGGTTGTTGCCTGTGGCTTTGCTTTTACTGTTTGTAGCTTCGTTGTGCAGGGCTTTGCCTTCCAGCTACACATCTGTGTTCCCAGCTACACCTGCAAGAAAGGTCACGAGCAAGAAGAGCTTGGTGTGACCTTCTCTCCTCCTGACCATAAGTGTGTCAGAAAACAGCACAGAGTAATGCTTATGCTCTGAGGCCCCTGCTGCCCGGCCCTTTTTTTTTTTTTTTTTTTTTTTTTTTTTAATCATGGCTCCTATGGCAGGTACTAACAGAACCCATGAATTGTGTGATGCCTGCACAGCCTGCCCCTTCCCTCAGCCATGGGCTGCTGGGCAGTGTCTGGGAGGCTGCTATACTGCTTCAACTCAAGCCACTTGTGAAACAAAGCAAACCACATCCTTTTTCTCCCAAAGCCTGAACAGCATGTATGAGAGGAGGGCTTTTTTGTTACACCCAGGTTTTCTGCCTAGTATTTATCCTTCCTGAATTAAAACTTTCCTCATAGTAATAGCTCTTTGAAGCCAGACTATTTGCACTGCTAAACCCCACAGCTCTGCCTATCTGCAGCAGATTTATCAGGTATTTCTACTATAATAATGCATTTTAATTCCTTTCACTGAAGTTATAGGGAGAACTGCACTCTCGGGATGAGCTATTCAAGCTGTTACATGAGTCAGCCCCATGAGAGAAACAGAACATTGGTAGCTGCAATATCTTTTTCTTCAGAAAAAAATCAGCATTGCTTGTTCATGGGCAGAACTTTTTGGTACCTGTCTTAGATGTGCAATGAGTTACACAGCTGCTGCATTGTGCTAATTTTTCTATGACTGATTATGGCTTAGGGTAAGAGGAAAATCTTAAAAATCTTAAAAAAAAATGTGGAGGTCTCAAAAAACATGGGAAGAATAATACACCTTGAGAATAAAAACACATGATCTGGACTTCAAAACACTCATAAAGAATGAATATCTGTCAGCTATCAGGACAATCCCTCCTCAATGTTTCACCGGCTTCTGGGAGAAACAAGCATAATATAAACTCCCTTTATGATCCTTAAAGTTTGACAGAGTTCTTAGCAGGAGATTTAAGGGCCACTGGAGAATTGTGTATAAAAAGTGTCTCCTGTCATGTACTTTTAAATACAAAGAAGGCCTAACCTCATCGCTGTTGAAGTCACAGCAGACAGCTTTCTTACAGCTTGTTCAGCTCCCCTGCCACCAGACCTCTGCAGTCCACCTGGGTCTCTCAGCCCAGGGCTGACAACAGGTCCAGCTCCAGGGTCCAGATGGTACAATATCTATCAACCAAGGTCAAAGTGTCTTTCACCTCCTGTTCTCAATGCCAGGAAAGTGAGGCTTTGGTTCAAAGCCCACAGAGAATAAAGGGAACCATTTAACTGAATCAGTCAAGTTATTCCATGAGTTAAAGACCTAAACAGTGACGTTTTTAGTCCAACTTCCCAGGAATAAAGGAAAAGCGATGCTGCCAGAACAACTGGGGAAGGATCAGAAAAATGGCTTTCCAGGGATGAAGAGAAGCAAGCTAAGCAGAACCTGGAGTTGATTATCATCTCACTAATCTGGCATTCTTGTGTGAAATATCAGGCATGAATATAGCTCAGATCCCACCACCAGCTTCATTAGGAAACAGACTCAGGCCAGCCTCATTTCTGTAGAAAATGTTACTCCAAGGTGTTCCTTTGAAACAGGATTCATTAATTAGATTAGGCAGATTTGTCCTTTGCAAGTAGATTCAACCATGTGTAAGTACAAGAAGGCAGGTAAGCTATAATCTGTAGCCAACAATCATCAGGTACGTCATATTTGCACCTTTCCCAACCCGCAACATGTGGCTGTAGCACCATGAGAGCTCAGCTCGGTTCAGCCCTGGAACAATGGATAGGAAGTGCCTTCTCTGAACTAGGAAACACATTTTTTGCTTCTTTTGGGTATCCAGAGTTATCAGTGTCTTTCAGAGAGGAAAAAAGCACTTCCTGCTGCTCACGTGTTGTCACAGCTTAAGAAACTTGGCCTGGTTTGGCCAGCCCCCAGGGAATTCCTGTCTGCTGCTTGCAATTGCAGAGTGTCAAAGCATCCAGCGAGCATACTCCAGGTCCCACATGCACTGGGGCCTTAAAAGGTGTTTCCAGTTTTCCTCGTTGCCTATTACCCTTAAGACATTTATTAAACCAAGGTCTGTGTCACTCTATAACTCAAGATGTCCACTCAGTGCTGCTAACATCTGATTTTTCCCAGAAAATGCAACACTTGATTGTGATCTGTGTTGCCTGCCAAGACACTAAGCAATGATGGCAGGTGCTGCAAGTTGAACAAGAGAGATGCAGTCAACTGAGGTCTGGTACCTTCCAGAGTATATGTGTAGATTTCTGGGTGGCAAGTTGTCATTATGAACACATACTGCTTGTATTCACTTCTTCTTCATTTGGAGAAAGCAGGAGCTGGTCAGCAAAGGCAGCACGTCATTCAGCAGGGATAGGTTGGCAAGAAAACTGTGTCACAGCACAGAACACAATACAAGGCATTATAAGTAATTAATCAAGGGAATAGCTTGGCAGAAGGCAGAAGGTTTAACATGTCTATATATACAAAAAGAATCTTTCTTCTTGTACAGTGGAGAGGAGTACTCTAAAGAAATATTTTGAGGAAGGAGACTGCAACATGTTCACAGTTGGCCCCTTCCAACTGATCATGCCAGCTCTGGAGAAATGCTGTGTTTTTTGTCTGAGGGCTGCTTGCTGACTTCCTTATTTCACATGGAGTAGTGCCATTTCAGAGCAGCAAGGACCTCCATTGACTTCAGTGCTCAGCAGCTGCATAAATGAAACTTTAAAGGCAGATTCTGAACTTATCCTCATGGATGCTACCAGCAAAGCCATTCAAAAAGACTCAGATCATTCCATTGGATGGAAGTCACACACACTAACATGTATGCAAAGAAAGAATTTGAAAAATCCCTTTCCTCCCTGCACCCTTAGAGAGCAGCTCTGCATTGATCATGCATTTTTACTATCTCACTGCTAACCCCTCTTTTCCTGGGATCCACTGGGAAAGAAAGTGTCAGGCGTTTTCTTTGCAACGTACATCTATTGCCTGGCAAAGACATTAGTTGGTCTCAGAAAACGGAAACTACATTTCAGTAACGGAGAAAAGCTAACCTAAAAGTTTCTGTGGCCTTATATCTGTAACTAGCAGATACAAATTTTCTCTCTTCAAGTTCAGACTTTGCGTTAAACTAGCACTGCTTGCCTCCACTGTGGTATTTCCTGGGTTGTATCCTTCCCATTTCTAGATCTTTTAAAGTTAGCCCCAGAGCATATGTGGGAAGCTGTGACAGTCTTGCAAATCAACTCTGACACATATCTAAAGGCTGCAGTTTTTCCATGGGTGATGCAGCCTCCCTGTGACTGAGGATTGGATGAGCTAAAGGCCATGGTCAGTGCTCCTGTGGAAGCTGCACTACTTCAATGCAGATGAAGGATGTGCGAGATGTGTGTTTTATTTCCAGCAAAGACCCTTTACAAAACTTATCAGAGACCTCTTCCAGTTCTTTGTTTCCTTTTTTTTTTTTTTTTTTTTTGTGATGGCGATAAAGCAAGGTCTTTTCTCTTACACCCAGACTCCCCAACAGCTAGGAGAGGTACAGCTGCACTAGCAGGAAAGATGCAATAGCAGGTTTTCAAATATTCACCTGTGCAAACAGCTTGCTGGGTACACTGTTGTCTCGAAACTTGTTTGTCTGTATGATACCTGTAGCGATAACAGCGAAGACAAGTGTCGTGGGTTAAAGTTAACTTAA
>NW_010140566.1:0-8748 GCF_000699245.1 Pterocles gutturalis | reverse complement strand
CCGTTAACTCATTACCGTCGAAGCTGTGGGTTGAAGTCATGAAGTTCAGTGCTTGGAGATATTTAAACCTTGCACCGTGAATAACCCTGTACAGAAAACATTTTTAGCTGCCGCGGAGACGAGAGGACGAGGAAGATGTACCAAAGAAAACCCCCTCCCTCCCACCCGGCGTTAACGGAGAGCCGAGGGTAGCGCTGCTCTGCGCCGCAGGGGCTGACGGCTCGGCCTCACCCGCTGCAGGCCGGTAGCAGCTGCTCCTGCTGCCGCTGCCTTATTTGATTTCAACTGGAAGTGAATATTTAAAGCGTTTTTCGCCGTGTCCCTTCCCAGCCCCTTCCTCGCCCAAGTGCCTGAGCTCCCCCAGTATGCACTTCCACAGCAATTTCACTGAGGCTGGCACTGCTGCCGTCCCGTCCTCCTCTGCACTGGAACACAGGGAGCTATGGAGGCCAGAACCCGTAGCAAAATTAATGTATAAAGTGAATAGGGATGTACAAAGTGAATAATTTTCTACTTTAGCTACCAGAATCAGCAAGGTCAATGTCAGCAGGGGAAAGAGAATAAGAATGGATGATCAGGAGGACGATGGGATGATACCTACACCAGCCTTGACTGGCTTATAGAATCATAGAATCATAGAATGACCCGGGTTGGAAGGGACCTCAAGGATCATGTAGTTCCACCCCCCCTGCCTGGCAGGGCCACCAAACATACACATTATGTTGTGCCTGGCTTAGTTGTTTGTAGTGAATTTACACAGCATAACTTGCTGAAAGCACCAAAAGAAGGATGTCACATTTTATGCTTCCCTTTGCTGCTCTGCCTCTGGCATTCAGCCAGGCCATGCACTGACCCAACTCCACTCCCCAGTTCAAATTTGTGTCTTCTTAGAAGAAAAATATTAGCAGCAAAGAAAAGAAATATAGAGAAATACAATGAAGAGAAATACAATCTATAGAAATTTTGGTTCTGGCTGTACTACAGAATTGAGCACTTAATACTAACTCGGTGTGCTTACAGGCTTATTTGAATAAAGAAAGGAGCTAACAAAGACAACAGGATGGTGTCACAAGTATGTATATTCATAACTAATTTCTTAACCGTTAGGGACAGAAAGTGAGAAATGTGTCTTTTGCCTCCTTTCCGAAGTTAAAGAACAAGACACTCCATGATAACTCCAGAAGTACAACGGAAAGACACTAAAGCAGGTATGGAAGGACCAGTATCATAAGAAGATTTAGAGCACAATCTAACTAGAAGCAGCACATTTACATATATTGATGCCTCTCTTCTGCAAATTCCGCACAGAGGTATTTGACAATGAATTTTACCCTGCTACCTTTATTGCTGTGATAACTGAGATGATGGGTGTCTCACATCAATGCTGACTTACAAAAATACTTTGGCAGAGGAAGGGAAGTCAAGCACTAACAATATGATTAATGTGGCTAGACAGAGGGACAGATGGAAGAGTCTGAGTGCAAACTGGTAAATCCAATTACTCAGGTTTTTCAGTTTGCACCAAAAATGGTAGACCTACAAGGTTCTGTAAAAGTTACATGATCTGCATCACTTTCATGGTATCGGGGTGCTCTTCCTGCTAGTGTTTTTCCCTGTTCTGCTATGTTTCTTTTTTTGTTTCTTGGGGGGAGGGGGGGGTGTGTTTATTTGTTTTTTGGTTTTTTTCCACCCGTGCAGATGTGGTAGCAGGAGCTCTGACAACTGATAAGGAGGAAAAAACTGTTCTAGAAAATGCAGTTTGACAGATTATGTCATCTATACTACATCAGCCTGTGCATGGGTTCTGAAAAAAAAACCCTGGTACAATGAAAAAGTAAATGTGTCAAATGTTACCTAAGTTATGAAACACTCTTGGATAATAAGCTGCTTAACACAGGGGAAATGTACTTACTAAAGAACATAATGAAAGTTTATGGACAGTGCTCCCAAGCCCCCAGGACAGGAGAGCGAAAAGAGTTGCATTTGAATGTTTTTGTTTTCTCCATTTTTGAGACTTTGGTGAAAGATTCTTGGTTAGTCAGAACAGAAATATAGCAAAAAATGTGTTCATAAGTGGCATTTGGAACAGTGTATCAGTGTAGGTTGATTTTTTTTTTCCTCACCTAGAACCTTGTTGGACATTTTCTAATTTCTTTGCTAAAATAGCACGCATTCTTATCATCCATTAGCTCGTGCAAAGGAAGTTTAGTTAAAGCTGACACATTTAGTTAAAGCTGATAAATCTATACATAGGCACCTCCAGGGAACTTGCATGCAGAGCTGCGTTGAGAGCAAATCTGTCAATGCTCCTTGTCAAGCTGCAAGGGCAAACAAGATAGTAGGAGGGCCAGGTAGAGCATTGAGAAGTCTGCCTGGTATGCACAACACCTCACAGCTCCAAACAACCTGCAGAATCACCCAGTGATGTCATCAAACGGGTTTTTAATCTTTCCTTATTAGTCAGCCTTGGTGGTCAGTCCAAAAGGCAACAATAACATATTTGGAAAATAATGTTTGTTATCTCTTTACACTGGGACAAAGAGAGAAGGTAGCAGAAAATTAAAAAAGGGGCAGCCATTTGTGCAGCCAGAAAGAAGTCTTGGAAGAGATGCTAGATTGCACAGGAAAAGCAGCAGTTGAGGGTGGATAAAGTATTGCTTGGTGAAGCTGACAAAAGTAGAGGATGGAATTGCATGGAATAGGAGGGCACTCTCAAGCCAAGAACCAGCAAAACCCAGAGCTCAGTAAAAATGTGTTTGCAGTTTACGTTACTTAGAATGAAGACTGAGGCAAAGCCTGGAGGGTCTGCAACCAAGTGACCTCATCTGAGGCTTGTCTAGGTTATCAGAAAAAGGCATTAGTTCCTTCAGTAAATGTTTCTATATGAAGATCTCCAACAAAGGATAGCTAATGGAGGTAGCAGGGAAGGGGCTAAAAAGCACTGACTTAACTTTTGTAAGCAATGTCAGCTCAGCACCCTAACCCTAACCCATAGCAGAGTCTCAGGCATCAAAGTTGAAAAAAAAATAGAATAATTTATTAAATGGTAATGCAGCAGGGCCAGCTCAAGCTGGGTGCCTCCAGAGAGGGACCCTGAGCCATTCTGATCCTAAAATCACACCACAGCTTAAAATATGAAGGTGGAGAAGCAAAGGTACTAATCTGCATTAGTTGGAAAATAAAGGTAGACAAAAATAAGGTTACAGAAAGGGAAAGTGAAGAATGAAGGACAATAAAAAGGAAATAACCCTGTTACATGACTTTTTATTTTATCTCCTTTTAGAATGAGACCCTCAGCAGGCAGAATATGCAGCCTGCCAGTCTGTATGTGGTCTAAGAGTGCAGTTCCTCTCCCAGGCCAGGTGTGTCCTGTAGCCTGTGACTTGATGTCAGCTCTGGTATTTCATGGTAGTCTACAGCTAGAGGCAGAGAAGCCTGGACAAACTGACTAATACTGCTCTGGTATCTAGGACATCCTTACTTTGAAAACTTGGAAGGTGGGAAGGCACTCATCTCTTTCCACAGGATAGTCCTGCTGCATTTTTCTGCATCTCATCTTTAGCAGAAGTTCCTTGAGCAGGTCACACGATCCTCCTTTAACCTTCCTCTCTAGGCTAGCTCCTTCAGGTCACAGTATTCCTTCTGTGTTCATAGTTTCAGGCTTTTCTCGAAACATGAAGGAGCACTACCCAATGTGGTGTGTTCTCCGTATTGTGTTGAAAGAGCGCTGGCATTTTCTAGTACAGTACTGGACCTTTGTTTCTATTTGCCTTTCCAGTTTGTTTCTTCTAACAACCCATTCTTCTCTTCCTTCATAACAATTAAAGCATCATAAGCAAAATAGTTATGTACATTTGCAGATGAGAGGTGGGACCTATGCTCTTTGAGCTGTCTGAACTCCTGAGACAGTTTCTCCACAGCTGAGATGCAGGCCTGTAGGGAGGAAGAGAGACTTCCTTCATATTGCGGGAGTCGGACAGCCAATTCATCCACCGTCTGTCCCTCAACCTCTCTCCAGTGCATTATTGCCAATGAGTTGGCATACGATGGCAGTGCACTTCGTAGAAACTTCTGCCACTTCGCATTTGTGCATTGGACTTCGTCTGGATCGGTGGGTAACTGCTCATTGTCCGGATCATTATAAATTACCTCCAGCACAGCTAATCCCCTCAGGTACTGGATACCCTTCTCCATGGTGGTCTACTTCCCTAGGTGACATGGAATATTTTCCTTGAAGGAGTATCTTTTCCTTACACCAATCAAAAGTCGCCTCCAGAGGCTGAGGCCAGCATCCCTAGACAGGTATCCCAGATATCTGGCTTCCTTACCATCTAATTCCGGACTACTGGCCCCATTATCCCAGCATCGAAGCAGTCAGGTAACATAACACTCATCTGGGCAGCGGCCAGAATCCTTCTTTAGCTCTTGCAGCTCGCTCAGGGATAGGGATTGGGTCATTATCTCTGGTTCTACCTCTTCCTCATGTTCTCTTGATGAGCCTGGGTCATCATCATCTGTCACTAAGCAAACTGATTTTTTGGTATATTTCCTCCTTTGTACAAGGGCGATAGACACTGAGATGGGTTGGTTTTCTGTTTCAGCTGCAGTGCCTGTCACAGTAGCTGTCAGCAGGGTCAGAGTAGTCACAGTAGCTATCAACGGGGTCGGGGTAGTCGCAGTGGCTGTTGGTCTGTTTTTCCTTTCTTCCCCCTGAGGATGCTGCATAGTATCAAGCAGTATTTGGTAAATACTGGCAAGGGCCCAGCACAGTGCAATAAGCTGTCCCTCTTTGGAATAGTTACAGCATTTGTTTTTCAGGTATTCTATCACTCTATTGGGGTTCTGCAATTGTTCAGGTGTGAAATTCCAAATCATGGGAGGTGAGAAATTTTCTAGATAGTGGCCCATATTCTCCCAGATGCCATGCCAGCCATGGCTGTCCAGCCTTGGGGCAGATCTCTGGATGGCACTCTTACAAAATCTTGGTATAACCCTGAACACAGCCTGACACACACTCAGGAGACACAGCAGTAAGAGCATGCTGGCTTGAACATCCCCAGGATACGCAAAACTCTCAAAAACTGCTGTGATCAGCCTGAATGGGGGGAGAGAGGAAGTGAAGGAGTGGGAGTGTGTACCCCCCTCCTCATTTCTCCCTTAAATTGAGTGTATTACCAACAAACACCGAGAGGGGGTGCCCGAGATACAACAGCGCTGCATACCGATACCCGCCGAACCTCATGGGCAGTGCCGCCATCGTATCGTAAGCCAGCATTGTCCAATACAACAAAATCATCGCCCTAGTCCTTCTTCCTGAGCTGGTAAACAGTGCCACAGGGAAAACATAATGCATATAAGACTTCACATAACACCACCATGAGAACAAATGGGCCAGCATCGTGACCAGCAAGTTGCTTAACTAATACAAGCAATGAGTGTAACAAATTATTAAAGCATGTGCTGGTCAGACTTGTCATTATCTCAACCCTCGTGCCCCACGTTGGGCACCAAATAGATTCTCTTGGGTCAGGGCCACCACCACGAGGTGCCTTCCCTCCCGCCTGCCTTCCCCCCTCCCGGTAAGATGGGAAAAGGATAAAAAAAAAAAAAAAAAGGTGGAATCTCGTAAGTTGAGGTAAAGACAGCTTTTAATAATACAACAAGAGAAAAAGGAGAATATAATAATAAGACAAGATATAGAATACAATGAAAACAGTGATACAATGGAAACCTTCTCACCACCAAGAGCTTCACAAAGACCCCCCACCCCTCTCCCGGCTAGCTCCCCCTTATATCCCGGGCATGATGTCAGCATGGTATCGAATATCCCTTTGGCTATGCCCACCTCCCAGCTTCTGTGAAAAATTAACCCTATCCCAGCTGAACCCAGGACAACATTACTGTTAAAAGGAATTTACTCAAGCACATTGTAGTACACTGAAAATGTTTGTCTAGCACAGATCAACCGGGGGAGATATTAATGCCACATTTAAAAGTACATTTTTGAATAACAGAAGAAAAATTAAAACAGTTATTATGAAAAATCACCTGGAGTTCAGTTGTTTTTAACATTTTTATTAGATTCTGTTTTCCATAATAGTTTTGTGTCTTATCTGCTCTGCTCCTCAGTCCTTCAGTCTTACAGGTATGATGAAAAAAAACCAGAATTTTTGGACGGACCTAGTTATATTAAGTGTGAGGACAGCAAGCATGGGAGAGAAAACAAAAACCGAAAAGACCACATTAAGTTTCCGTGGAACTTCTTGCACTCATGTAAAATGGGATACAAGTCTGCAGGTCCCTCTTCAGTTTGAGAATTCTCATTTAGAATTTAGCAGGTCCTGTAATTCCTCTACATCCCAGCATAGCCTTGTAAAGGACTTTGTTGAGACTGTGCTATCTGTCTCAACATTGCTGGCCAACCACAAAACCACACAGAAGCCCTGTAAAGGACTTGTCTGTCTCAGCATTCCTGGAACATCTTGCCTCAACGGATGCGTGCCACAAAAACACACATCTCCTGTTTTGTACCCTTACCCCGGCACATACGCCCAGACCCAGGGATGGAAAGATCCCCCAGAGACACGGTATTGGGTATGTGCACCACCGCCGAGTGGGGGGTGAGGCTATGCAAAAAAATTATCGGAAGGAGTGAGGACACCTCGATAAAAGAACCGTGACAATCAGCACCGAGTGGAATTCCCCACCTGGCGTGAAGTCGATCCTGACGGGCTGACAGGATGCCGCAGCTCCGTGTGGTGGTAGCTATTGCACGGTTCTTTACTTTTTTTTCCCCCTCTCTTTCTCTCAATTTCCTGCCTCTGTGGGAACGTTTTTGAAACTATTAAACTTCTTTTCTTTATGGCATCTGACCTCGTTTGTGTCTTAATCTCACTCTAGGAATAACAAAGAATCTCCCCAGCCCTGACCATTCAGGGCCTGGACAAGCCTATAGCAAAATAAGAGACACGCTGCTTTCTGCATCCTCTGGTGATGCTTGCCTTATGTCGTGTTTAACCCTTAGGCTTATCAGAATAGCAAAGTATTCTTATAAGAATGGGGAAGATTGTCTTTACACTTGACAACAGAGGGAATCTCAGTGAAGTTGCTAACATTTTTAATACTACTGTATTTTAAATTCAGTTGTAGAATTTTGTTTCTGTCTGTAGCTGAGAATTAAATTTCTCACACATCTTGTTAAGGACCATTTCTTAGGAATATCTGGCACTGTTACTAGTCATTATTAATTTAAAAGCAGCAACAGGCCTTCATGCTATGCAACACCTGTCCCAACAGTCCCTCACATTCTCTGTGAAAGCCACGACACATCAGACAGATACAGCATTGAGAAGGAAACAAAAGGGGCTGGAACACATTACACTGGAGGATGGTCAGGGATTGTTATGCTTGATTGCAGAAGTGAAAGCTGAGTGGGGACAATGGATTGCTGCCTTCATCTATCTGGAGGTTAAGGACAACTAGACCCTTCTCAGACTTTGAGAGGATCAGGGCAAAGAACAAGATGAAACTGTCATACATGACATCACGGGAAATTTCGGTTTCAAACATGACCAAAAAAATCTTTCTCTGTGATTGTGGTTGAGCATAGCAATGTCCAAGGAGGCTGCAGAATTTCAATCTGTGAACATTTTCAGAGCCCAGTGGTCTGAAAACTGTGGTCTAGCTTTGGCATTAGTCCTGCTTTGAGCAGAAGACTAAACTATATAGCCTCCAGAGATCCTTTTTGCATGATTCCATTAAACAAGATGAAACCTTTTATCACAACAACAAGCTGAAATTACAGGACAAACCTTTTACCTGGGGTTATGGAATAGGTGTTATTCTCCTTTATTCTCCTCACCTCTGCCTTTAATAAGACAGCTGCTTGAAAGAATAAAAGGTATTTCAGCAGTTAAATGTTTTAAATTATTTGCAAGATGCTTTTCCCCAAAACAATGACAGCTGGAAAGCACAATGTGCTATTTACATTTAAATTTTTTTGTGTGTGAAGATAATGACACAAAAAATAGACAACTTCAGAAGACTGATTTGTGTTTTCTAGCATGCTTACAAGTGACACAGGTTTGAAGAAGGCATAGAGTTTGTTACTAGTTGTAATGCTGAGTCAGATCCAGAGGAGTGGCTCGGAAGGGTCAGCCCAGCCCAGGAAGTTTCCAGGACTACATCTGAGCCAATAAATTATATTTAGCTGGCAAGAACACTGTGCTCACCATAAATTCTAGGGTACAGTTACAGCTGGGAGCCGCTGCCCTTGGTTGAGCCACATACCTTTTGGCTAGCCACGCAATGCTGTTGTCATCACCTTTTTTCTACACGAATTCCTACCATCCATTTCTGACCTCCGCTCATCACATCTGAAATTAGTGGTAACACATACTGTTTTTTTTTTTTTTTTAACCTTTTGAGCAATGTCAGGGGACTGGAGCTGGCTATGTGTGCACCCACCTACTCCTCTGATTCACTTACAGAGGGGATTCACTCCCTGCCCACTTACAGAAGGGCACCTTCCTTGCAGGAATGTCCCAGGCCACCCCTCTAAGCTTAAAAATCAAAAATCAGTCCCGGCGACTCGGCGGGAACATGGCCTGGCCGCAGTCGGGCCGTCACGCCTACTCGCGGGGAGAGGACAGCAGGAGGCCGCAGGCAGACGCTGCTTCACTCTCTTCCCCTGTGCCGTTGCGCGGCCTGTGTCCGGGGCTCCCCAGAAAAAAGGAGGGGCCCTTGCCC